>NW_027507205.1:0-74141 GCF_052324685.1 Brachyhypopomus gauderio | reverse complement strand
AAACAGTGTTTTCTGAGCATAACTTGTGGCAAAAGTGCAACTTTTGAAGAATGAAAAGAAAACTCATATTTTGTTCCAAAACAGTGTTTGGATGTGATAACAAGCTGTTTTATCATGTTTGTAATGTTACACATGCATTTCCAAACAAGTAGTAAGTCTTGCATTTAGGCGTTCAAAACAGCGTTTGCTGGCTCTGTAAACGCTCTAAACAGTGTTTCTGAGCATAACTTGGAGCAAAAGTGCAACTTTGAAGAATGAACTGAAAACTCATATTTTGTTCCAAAACAGTGTTTGGATGTGATAGCAAGCTGTTTTATCATGTTTATAATGTTACACATGCATTTCCAAACAAGTAGTAAGTCTTGTATTAAGGCGTTCAAAACCGTGGTTTGCTGGCGCTGTAAGCGCTCTAAACAGTGTTTCTGAGCATAACTTGGAGCAAAGTGCAACTTTTGAAGAATGAACTGAAAACTCATATTTTGTTCCAAAACAGTGTTTGGACGTGATAACAAGCTGTTTTATCATGTTTTTAATGTTACACATGCATTTCCAAACAAGTAGTAAGTCTTGTATTAAGGCGTTCAAAACAGCGTTTGCTGGCTCTGTAAACGCTCTAAACAGTGTTTCTGAGCATAACTTGTGGCAAAAGTGCAACTTTTGAAGAATGAACTGACAACTCATATTTTGTTCCAAAACAGTGTTTGGATGTGATAACAAGCTGTTTTATCATGTTTGTAATGTTACACATGCATTTCCAAACAAGTAGTAAGTCTTGTATTAAGGCGTTCAAAACAGCGTTTGCTGGCGCTGTTAGCGCTCCTAAACAGTGTTTCTGAGCATAACTTGTGGCAAAAGTGCAACTTTTGAAGAATGAAAAGAAAACTCATATTTTGTTCCAAAACAGTGTTTGGATGTGATAACAAGCTGTTTTATCATGTTTGTAATGTTACACATGCATTTCCAAACAAGTGGTAAGTCTTGCATTAGGCATTCAAAACAGCGTTTGCTGGCTCTGTAAACGCTCTAAACAGTGTTTCTGAGCATAACTTGGAGCAAAAGTGCAACTTTTGAAGAATGAACTGAAAACTCATATTTTGTTCCAAAACAGTGTTTGGAATGTGATAGCAAGCTGTTTTATCATGTTTGTAATGTTACACATGCATTTCCAAACAAGTAGTAAGTCTTGTATTAAGGCGTTCAAAACAACGTTTGCTGGCGCTGTAAGCGCTCTAAACAGTGTTTCTGAGCATAACTTGTGGCAAAAGTGCAACTTTTGAAGAATGAAAAGAAAACTCATATTTGTTCCAAAACAGTGTTTGGATGTGATAACAAGCTGTTTTATCATGTTTGTAATGTTACACATGCATTTCCAAACAAGTAGTAAGTCTTGTATTAAGGCGTTCAAAACAGCGTTTTGCTGGCGCTGTTAGCGCTCTAAACAGTGTTTCTGAGCATAACTTGTGGCAAAAGTGCAACTTTTGAAGAATGAACTGAAAACTCATATTTTGTTCCAAAACAGTGTTTGGATGTGATAACAAGCTGTTTTATCATGTTTGTAATGTTACACATGCATTTCCAAACAAGTAGTAAGTCTTGTATTAAGGCGTTCAAAACAGCGTTTGCTGGCTCTGTAAACGCTCTAAACAGTGTTTCTGAGCATAACTTGGAGCAAAAGTGCAACTTTTGAAGAATGAACTGAAAACTCATATTTTGTTCCAAAACAGTGTTTGGATGTGATAGCAAGCTGTTTTATCATGTTTATAATGTTACACATGCATTTCCAAACAAGTAGTAAGTCTTGTATTAAGGCGTTTCAAAACCGCGTTTGCTGGCGCTGTAAGCGCTCTAAACAGTGTTTCTGAGCATAACTTGGAGCAAAAGTGCAACTTTTGAAGAATGAACTGAAAACTCATATTTTGTTCCAAAACAGTGTTTGGACGTGATAACAAGCTGTTTTATCATGTTTTTAATGTTACACATGCATTTCCAAACAAGTAGTAAGTCTTGTATTAAGGCGTTCAAAACAGCGTTTGCTGGCGCTGTAAGCGCTCTAAACAGTGTTTTCTGAGCATAACTTGTGGCAAAAGTGCAACTTTTGAAGAATGAAAAGAAAACTCATATTTTGTTCCAAAACAGTGTTTGAATGTGATAACAAGCTGTTTTATCATGTTTGTAATGTTACACATGCATTTCCAAACAAGTAGTAAGTCTTGCATTTAGGCGTTCAAAACAGCGTTTGCTGGCTCTGTAAACGCTCTAAACAGTGTTTCTGAGCATAACTTGGAGCAAAAGTGCAACTTTGAAGAATGAACTGAAAACTCATATTTTGTTCCAAAACAGTGTTTGGATGTGATAACAAGCTGTTTTATCATGTTTGTAATGTTACACATGCATTTCCAAACAAGTAGTAAGTCTTGTATTAAGGCGTTCAAAACAGCGTTTGCTGGCGCTGTTAGCGCTCTAAACAGTGTTTCTGAGCATAACTTGTGGCAAAAGTGCAACTTTTGAAGAATGAAAAAGAAAACTCATATTTGTTCCAAAACAGTGTTTGGATGTGATAACAAGCTGTTTTATCATGTTTGTAATGTTACACATGCATTTCCAAACAAGTGGTAAGTCTTGCATTTAGGCGTTCAAAACAGCGTTTGCTGGCTCTGTAAACGCTCTAAACAGTGTTTCTGAGCATAACTTGGAGCAAAAGTGCAACTTTTGAAGAATGAACTGAAAACTCATATTTTGTTCCAAAACAGTGTTTGGATGTGATAACAAGCTGTTTTATCATGTTTGTAATGTTACACATGCATTTCCAAACAAGTAGTAAGTCTTGTATTAAGGCGTTCAAAACAGCGTTTTGCTGGCGCTGTTAGCGCTCTAAACAGTGTTTCTGAGCATAACTTGTGGCAAAAGTGCAACTTTTGAAGAATGAAAAGAAAACTCATATTTTGTTCCAAAACAGTGTTTGGATGTGATAACAAGCTGTTTTATCATGTTTGTAATGTTACACATGCATTTCCAAAAAAGTGGTAAGTCTTGCATTTAGGCATTCAAACAGCGTTTGCTGGCTCTGTAAACGCTCTAAACAGTGTTTCTGAGCATAACTTGGAGCAAAAGTGCAACTTTTGAAGAATGAACTGAAAACTCATATTTTGTTCCAAAACAGTGTTTGGATGTGATAGCAAGCTGTTTTATCATGTTTGTAATGTTACACATGCATTTCCAAACAAGTAGTAAGTCTTGTATTAAGGCGTTCAAAACAACGTTTGCTGGCGCTGTAAGTGCTCTAAACAGTGTTTCTGAGCATAACTTGTGGCAAAAGTGCAACTTTTGAAGAATGAAAAGGAAAACTCATATTTGTTCCAAAACAGTGTTTGGGATGTGATAACAAGCTGTTTTATCATGTTTGTAATGTTACACATGCATTTCCAAACAAGTAGTAAGTCTTGTATTAAGGCGTTCAAAACAGCGTTTTGCTGGCGCTGTTAGCGCTCTAAACAGTGTTTCTGAGCATAACTTGTGGCAAAAGTGCAACTTTTGAAGAATGAACTGAAAACTCATATTTTGTTCCAAAACAGTGTTTGGATGTGATAACAAGCTGTTTTATCATGTTTGTAATGTTACACATGCATTTCCAAACAAGTAGTAAGTCTTGTATTAAGGCGTTCAAAACAGCGTTTGCTGGCTCTGTAAACGCTCTAAACAGTGTTTCTGAGCATAACTTGTGGCAAAAGTGCAACTTTTGAAGAATGAACTGAAAACTCATATTTTGTTCCAAAACAGTGTTTGGATGTGATAACAAGCTGTTTTATCATGTTTGTAATGTTACACATGCATTTCCAAACAAGTAGTAAGTCTTGTATTAAGGCGTTCAAAAACAGCGTTTGCTGGCTCTGTAAACGCTCTAAACAGTGTTTCTGAGCATAACTTGTGGCTAAAGTGCTACTTTTGAAGAATGAACTGACAACTCATATTTTGTTCCAAAACAGTGTTTCGATGTGATAACAAGCTGTTTTATCATGTTTGTAATGTTACACATGCATTTCCAAACAAGTAGTAAGTCTTGCATTTAGGCGTTCAAAACAGCGTTTTGCTGGCTCTGTAAACGCTCTAAACAGTGTTTCTGAGCATAACTTGGAGCAAAAGTGCAACTTTTGAAGAATGAACTGAAAACTCATATTTTGTTCCAAACAGTGTTTGGATGTGATAGCAAGCTGTTTTATCATGTTTATAATGTTACACATGCATTTCCAAACAAGTAGTAAGTCTTGTATTAAGGCGTTCAAAACCGCGTTTGCTGGCGCTGTAAGCGCTCTAAACAGTGTTTCTGAGCATAACTTGGAGCAAAAGTGCAACTTTTGAAGAAGAACTGAAAACTCATATTTTGTTCCAAAACAGTGTTTGGACGTGATAACAAGCTGTTTTATCATGTTTTTAATGTTACACATGCATTTCCAAACAAGTGGTAAGTCTTGCATTTAGGCATTCAAAACAGCGTTTGCTGGCTCTGTAAACGCTCTAAACAGTGTTTCTGAGCATAACTTGGAGCAAAAGTGCAACTTTTGAAGAATGAACTGAAAACTCATATTTTGTTCCAAAACAGTGTTTGGATGTGATAGCAAGCTGTTTTATCATGTTTGTAATGTTACACATGCATTTCCAAACAAGTAGTAAGTCTTGTATTAAGGCGTTCAAAAACAACGTTTGCTGGCGCTGTAAGTGCTCTAAACAGTGTTTTCTGAGCATAACTTGTGGCAAAAGTGCAACTTTTGAAGAATGAAAAGAAAACTCATATTTTGTTCCAAAACAGTGTTTGGATGTGATAACAAGCTGTTTTATCATGTTTGTAATGTTACACATGCATTTCCAAACAAGTAGTAAGTCTTGTATTAAGGCGTTCAAAACAGCGTTTGCTGGCGCTGTTAGCGCTCTAAACAGTGTTTCTGAGCATAACTTGTGGCAAAAGTGCAACTTTTGAAGAATGAACTGAAAACTCATATTTTGTTCCAAAACAGTGTTTGGATGTGATAACAAGCTGTTTTATCATGTTTGTAATGTTACACATGCATTTCCAAACAAGTAGTAAGTCTTGTATTAAGGCGTTCAAAACAGCGTTTGCTGGCTCTGTAAACGCTCTAAACAGTGTTTCTGAGCATAACTTGTGGCAAAAGTGCAACTTTTGAAGAATGAACTGAAAACTCATATTTTGTTCCAAAACAGTGTTTGGATGTGATAACAAGCTGTTTTATCATGTTTGTTAATGTTACACATGCATTTCCAAACAAGTAGTAAGTCTTGTAATAAGGCGTTCAAAACAGCGTATTGCTGGCTCTGTAAACGCTCTAAACAGTGTTTCTGAGCATAACTTGTGGCAAAAGTGCAACTTTTGAAGAATGAACTGACAACTCATATTTTGTTCCAAAACAGTGTTTCGATGTGATAACAAGCTGTTTTATCATGTTTGTAATGTTACACATGCATTTCCAAAACAAGTAGTAAGTCTTGCATTTAGGCGTTCAAAACAGCGTTTGCTGGCTCTGTAAACGCTCTAAACAGTGGTTTCTGAGCATAACTTGGAGCAAAAGTGCAACTTTTGAAGAATGAACTGAAAACTCATATTTTGTTCCAAAACAGTGATTGGATGTGATAGCAAGCTGTTTTATCATGTTTATAATGTTACACATGCATTTCCAAACAAGTAGTAAGTCTTGTATTAAGGCGTTCAAAACCGCGTTTGCTGGCGCTGTAAGCGCTCTAAACAGTGTTTCTGAGCATAACTTGGAGCAAAAGTGCAACTTTTGAAGAATGAACTGGAAAACTCATATTTTGTTCCAAAACAGTGTTTGGACGTGATAACAAGCTGTTTTATCATGTTTTTAATGTTACACATGCATTTCCAAACAAGTAGTAAGTCTTGTATTAAGGCGTTCAAAACAGCGTTTGCTGGCGCTGTAAGCGCTCTAAACAGTGTTTCTGAGCATAACTTGTGGCAAAAGTGCAACTTTTGAAGAATGAAAAGAAAACTCATATTTTGTTCCAAAACAGTGTTTGAATGTGATAACAAGCTGTTTTATCATGTTTGTAATGTTACACCATGCATTTCCAAACAAGTAGTAAGTCTTGCATTAAGGCGTTCAAAACAGCGTTTGCTGGCTCTGTAAACGCTCTCTAAACAGTGTTTCTGAGCATAACTTGGAGCAAAAGTGCAACTTTTGAAGAATGAACTGAAAACTCATATTTTGTTCCAAAACAGTGTTTGGATGTGATAACAAGCTGTATTATCATGTTTGTAATGTTACACATGCATTTCCAAACAAGTAGTAAGTCTTGTATTAAGGCGTTCAAAACAGCGTTTGCTGGCGCTGTAAGCGCTCTAAACAGTGTTTCTGAGCATAACTTGTGGCAAAAGTGCAACTTTTGAAGAATGAAAAGAAAACTCATATTTTGTTCCAAAACAGTGTTTGAATGTGATAACAAGCTGTTTTATCATGTTTGTAATGTTACACATGCATTTCCAAACAAGTAGTAAGTCTTGCATTTAGGCGTTCAAAACAGCGTTTGCTGGCTCTGTAAACGCTCTAAACAGTGTTTCTGAGCATAACTTGGAGCAAAAGTGCAACTTTTGAAGAATGAACTGAAAACTCATATTTTGTTCCAAAACAGTGTTTGGATGTGATAACAAGCTGTTTTATCATGTTTGTAATGTTACACATGCATTTCCAAACAAGTAGTAAGTCTTGTATTAAGGCGTTCAAAACAGCGTTTGCTGGCGCTGTAAGCGCTCTAAACAGTGTTTCTGAGCATAACTTGTGGCAAAAGTGCAACTTTTGAAGAATGAAAAGAAAACTCATATTTTGTTCCAAAACAGTGTTTGGATGTGATAACAAGCTGTTTTATCATGTTTGTAATGTTACACATGCATTTCCAAACAAGTGGTAAGTCTTGCAATTAGGCATTCAAAACAGCGTTTGCTGGCTCTGTAAACGCTCCTAAACAGTGTTTCTGAGCATAACTTGGAGCAAAAAAGTGCAACTTTTGAAGAATGAACTGAAAACTCATATTTTGTTCCAAAACAGTGTTTGGATGTGATAGCAAGCTGTTTTATCATGTTTGTAATGTTACACATGCATTTCCAAACAAGTAGTAAGTCTTGTATTAAGGCGTTCAAAACAGCGTTTGCTGGCGCTGTAAGCGCTCTAAACAGTGTTTCTGAGCATAACTTGTGGCAAAAGTGCAACTTTTGAAGAATGAAAAGAAAACTCATATTTTTGTTCCAAAACAGTGTTTGGATGTGATAACAAGCTGTTTTATCATGTTTGTAATGTTACACATGCATTTCCAAACAAGTAGTAAGTCTTGCATTTAGGCGTTCAAAACAGCGTTTGCTGGCTCTGTAAACGCTCTAAACAGTGTTTCTGAGCATAACTTGGAGCAAAAGTGCAACTTTTGAAGAATGAACTGAAAACTCATATTTTGTTCCAAAACAGTGTTTGGATGTGATAGCAAGCTGTTTTATCATGTTTATAATGTTACACATGCATTTCCAAACAAGTAGTAAGTCTTGTATTAAGGCGTTCAAAACCGCGTTTTGCTGGCGCTGTAAGCGCTCTAAACAGTGTTTCTGAGCATAACTTGGAGCAAAAGTGCAACGTTTGAAGAATGAACTGAAAACTCATATTTTGTTCCAAAACAGTGTTTGGACGTGATAACAAGCTGTTTTATCATGTTTTTAATGTTACACATGCATTTCCAAACAAGTAGTAAGTCTTGTATTAAGGCGTTCAAAACAGCGTTTGCTGGCGCTGTAAGCGCTCTAAACAGTGTTTCTGAGCATAACTTGTGGCAAAAGTGCAACTTTTGAAGAATGAAAAGAAAACTCATATTTTGTTCCAAAACAGTGTTTGGATGTGATAACAAGCTGTTTTATCATGTTTGTAATGTTACACATGCATTTCCAAACAAGTAGTAAGTCTTGTATTAAGGCGTTCAAAACAGCGTTTGCTGGCGCTGTTAGCGCTCTAAACAGTGTTTCTGAGCATAACTTGTGGCAAAAGTGCAACTTTTGAAGAATGAAATGAAAACTCATATTTTGTTCCAAAACAGTGTTTGGATGTGATAACAAGCTGTTTTATCATGTTTGTAATGTTACACATGCATTTCCAAACAAGTAGTAAGTCTTGTATTAAGGCGTTCAAAACAGCGTTTGCTGGCTCTGTAAACGCTCTAAACAGTGGTTTCTGAGCATAACTTGTGGCAAAAGTGCAACTTTTGAAGAATGAACTGACAACTCATATTTTGTTCCAAAACAGTGTTTGGATGTGATAACAAGCTGTTTTATCATGTTTGTAATGTTACACATGCATTTCCAAACAAGTAGTAAGTCTTGCATTTAGGCGTTCAAAACAGCGTTTGCTGGCTCTGTAAACGCTCTAAACAGTGTTTCTGAGCATAACTTGGAGCAAAAGTGCAACTTTTGAAGAATGAACTGAAAACTCATATTTTGTTCCAAACAGTGTTTGATGTGATAGCAAGCTGTTTTATCATGTTTATAATGTTTACACATGCATTCCAAACAAGTAGTAAGTCTTGTATTAAGGCATTCAAAACAGCGTTTGCTGGCGTTGTTAGCACTCTAAACAGTGTTTCTGAGCATAAACTTGTGGCAAAAGTGCAACTTTTGAAGAATGAAAAGAAAACTCATATTTTGTTCCAAAAACAGTGTTTGGATGTGATAACAAGCTGTTTTATCATGTTTGTAATGTTACACATGCATTTCCAAACAAGTGGTAAGTCTTGCATTTAGGCATTCAAAACAGCGTTTGCTGGCTCTGGTAAACGCTCTAAACAGTGTTTCTGAGCATAACTTGGAGCAAAAGTGCAACTTTTGAAGAATGAACTGAAACTCATATTTTGTTCCAAAACAGTGTTTGGATGTGATAGCAAGCTGTTTTATCATGTTTATAATGTTACACATGCATTTCCAAACAAGTAGTAAGTCTTGTATTAAGGCGTTCAAAACCGCGTTTGCTGGCGCTGTAAGCGCTCTAAACAGTGTTTCTGAGCATAACTTGGAGCAAAAGATGCAACGTTTGAAGAATGAACTGAAAACTCATATTTTGTTCCAAAACAGTGTTTGGACGTGATAACAAGCTGTTTTATCATGTTTTTAATGTTACACATGCATTTCCAAACAAGTAGTAAGTCTTGTATTAAGGCGTTCAAAACAGCGTTTGCTGGCGCTGTAAGCGCTCTAAACAGTGTTTTCTGAGCATAACTTGTGGCAAAAGTGCAACTTTTGAAGAATGAAAAGAAAACTCATATTTTGTTCCAAAACAGTGTTTGGATGTGATAACAAGCTGTTTTATCATGTTTGTAATGTTACACATGCATTTCCAAACAAGTAGTAAGTCTTGTATTAAGGCGTTCAAAACAGCGTTTGCTGGCGCTGTTAGCGCTCTAAACAGTGTTTCTGAGCATAACTTTGTGGCAAAAGTGCAACTTTTGAAGAATGAAATGAAAACTCATATTTTGTTCCAAAACAGTGTTTGGATGTGATAACAAGCTGTTTTATCATGTTTGTAATGTTACAACTGCATTTCCAAACAAGTAGTAAGTCTTGTATTAAGGCGTTCAAAACAGCGTTTGCTGGCTCTGTAAACGCTCTAAACAGTGTTTCTGAGCATAACTTGTGGCAAAAGTGCAACTTTTGAAGAATGAACTGACAACTCATATTTTGTTCCAAAACAGTGTTTGGATGTGATAACAAGCTGTTTTATCATGTTTGTAATGTTACACATGCATTTCCAAACAAGTAGTAAGTCTTGCATTTAGGCGTTCAAAACAGCGTTTGCTGGCTCTGTAAACGCTCTAAACAGTGTTTCTGAGCATAACTTGGAGCAAAAGTGCAACTTTTGAAGAATGAACTGAAAACTCATATTTTGTTCCAAAACAGTGTTTGGATGTGATAGCAAGCTGTTTTATCATGTTTATAATGTTACACATGCATTTCCAAACAAGTAGTAAGTCTTGTATTAAGGCATTCAAAACAGCGTTTGCTGGCGTTGTTAGCACTCTAAACAGTGTTTCTGAGCATAACTTGTGGCAAAAGTGCAACTTTTGAAGAATGAAAAGAAAACTCATATTTTGTTCCAAAACAGTGTTTGGATGTGATAACAAGCTGTTTTATCATGTTTGTAATGTTACACATGCATTTCCAAACAAGTGGTTAAGTCTTGCATTTAGGCATTCAAAACAGCGTTTGCTGGCTCTGTAAACGCTCTAAACAGTGTTTCTGAGCATAACTTGGAGCAAAAGTGCAACTTTTGAAGAATGAACTGAAAACTCATATTTTGTTCTAAAACAGTGTTTGGATGTGATAACAAGCTGTTTTATCATGTTTGTAATGTTACACATGCATTTCCAAACAAGTAGTAAGTCTTGCATTAAGGCGTTCAAAACAGCGTTTGCTGGCGCTGTAAGCGCTCTAAACAGTGTTTCTGAGCATAACTTGTGGCAAAAGTGCAACTTTTGAAGAATGAAACGAAAACTTTTGCTCCAAGTTATGCTCAGAAAAAAACTCATATTTTGTTCCAAAACAGTGTTTGGATGTGATAGCAAGCTGTTTTATCATGTTTGTAATGTTACACATGCATTTCCAAACAAGTAGTAAGTCTTGTATTAAGGCGTTCAAAACCGCGTTTGCTGACGCTGTAAGCGCTCTAAAACAGTGTTTCTGAGCATAACGGAGCAAAAGTGCAACTTTGAAGAATGAACTGAAAACTCATATTTTGTTCCAAAACAGTGTTTGGACGTGATAACAAGCTGTTTTATCATGTTTTTAATGTTACACATGCATTTCCAAACAAGTAGTAAGTCTTGTATTAAGGCGATCAAAACCAGCGTTTGCTGGCTCTGTAAACGCTCTAAACAGTGTTTCTGAGCATAACTTGTGGCAAAAGTGCAACTTTTGAAGAATGAACTGACAACTCATATTTTGTTCCAAAACAGTGTTTGGATGTGATAACAAGCTGTTTTATCATGTTTGTAATGTTACACATGCATTTCCAAACAAGTAGTAAGTCTTGCATTTAGGCGTTCAAAACAGCGTTTGCTGGCTCTGGTAAACGCTCTAAACAGTGGTTTCTGAGCATAACTTGGAGCAAAAGTGCAACTTTGAAGAATGAACTGAAAACTCATATTTTGTTCCAAAACAGTGTTTGGATGTGATAGCAAGCTGTTTTATCATGTTTGTAATGTTACACATGCATTTCCAAACAAGTAGTAAGTCTTGTATTAAGGCGTTCAAAACCGCGTTTGCTGGCGCTGTAAGCGCTCTAAACAGTGTTTCTGAGCATAACGGAGCAAAAGTGCAACTTTTGAAGAATGAACTGAAAACTCATATTTTGTTCCAAAACAGTGTTTGGACGTGATAACAAGCTGTTTTATCATGTTTTTAATGTTACACATGCATTTCCAAACAAGTAGTAAGTCTTGTATTAAGGCGTTCAAAACAGCGTTTGCTGGCTCTGTAAACGCTCTAAACAGTGTTTCTGAGCATAACTTGTGGCAAAAGTGCAACTTTTGAAGAATGAACTGACAACTCATATTTTGTTCCAAAACAGTGTTTGGATGTGATAACAAGCTGTTTTATCATGTTTGTAATGTTACACATGCATTTCCAAACAAGTAGTAAGTCTTGTATTAAGGCGTTCAAAACAGCGTTTGCTGGCGCTGTTAGCGCTCTAAACAGTGTTTCTGAGCATAAACTTGTGGCAAAAGTGCAACTTTTGAAGAATGAAAAGAAAACTCATATTTTGTTCCAAAACAGTGTTTGGATGTGATAACAAGCTGTTTTATCATGTTTGTAATGTTACACATGCATTTCCAAACAAGTGGTAAGTCTTGCATTTAGGCATTCAAAACAGCGTTTGCTGGCTCTGTAAACGCTCTAAACAGTGTTTCTGAGCATAACTTGGAGCAAAAGTGCAACTTTTGAAGAATGAACTGAAAACTCATATTTTGTTCTAAAACAGTGTTTGGATGTGATAACAAGCTGTTTTATCATGTTTGTAATGTTACACATGCATTTCCAAACAAGTAGTAAGTCTTGCATTAAGGCGTTCAAAACAGCGTTTGCTGGCGCTGTAAGCGCTCTAAACAGTGTTTCTGAGCATAACTTGTGGCAAAAGTGCAACTTTTGAAGAATGAAAAGAAAACTCATATTTTGTTCCAAAACAGTGTTTGGATGTGATAACAAGCTGTTTTATCATGTTTGTAATGTTACACATGCATTTCCAAACAAGTAGTAAGTCTTGCATTTAGGCGTTCAAAACAGCGTTTGCTGGCTCTGTAAACGCTCTAAACAGTGTTTCTGAGCATAACTTGGAGCAAAAAGTGCAACTTTTGAAGAATGAACTGAAAACTCATATTTTGTTCCAAAACAGTGTTTGGATGTGATAGCAAGCTGTTTTATCATGTTTGCAATGTTACACATGCATTTCCAAACAAGTAGTAAGTCTTGTATTAAGGCGTTCAAAACCGCGTTTGCTGGCGCTGTAAGCGCTCTAAACAGTGTTTCTGAGCATAACTTGGAGCAAAAGTGCAACTTTTGAAGAATGAACTGAAAACTCATATTTTGTTCCAAAACAGTGTTTGGACGTGATAACAAGCTGTTTTATCATGTTTGTAATGTTACACATGCATTTCCAAACAAGTAGTAAGTCTTGTATTAAGGCGTTCAAAACAGCGTTTGCTGGCTCTGTAAACGCTCTAAACAGTGTTTCTGAGCATAACTTGGGGCAAAAGTGCAACTTTTGAAGAATGAACTGACAACTCATATTTTGTTCCAAAACAGTGTTTGGATGTGATAACAAGCTGTTTTATCATGTTTGTAATGTTACACATGCATTTCCAAACAAGTAGTAAGTCTTGCATTTAGGCGTTCAAAACAGCGTTTTGCTGGCTCTGTAAACGCTCTAAACAGTGTTTCTGAGCATAACTTGGAGCAAAAGTGCAACTTTTGAAGAATGAACTGAAAACTCATATTTTGTTCCAAAAACAGTGTTTGGATGTGATAGCAAGGTGTTTTATCATGTTTGTAATGTTACACATGCATTTCCAAACAGTAGTAAGTCTTGTATTAAGGCGTTCAAAACAGCGTTTGCTGGCGCTGTAAGCGCTCTAAACAGTGTTTCTGAGCATAACTTGTGGCAAAAGTGCAACTTTTGAAGAATGAAAAGAAACTCATATTTTGTTCCAAAACAGTGTTTGGATGTGATAACAAGCTGTTTTATCATGTTTGTAATGTTACACATGCATTTCCAAACAAGTAGTAAGTCTTGTATTAAGGCGTTCAAAACAGCGTTTGCTGGCGCTGTTAGCGCTCTAAACAGTGTTTCTGAGCATAACTTGTGGCAAAAGTGCAACTTTTGAAGAATGAACTGACAACTCATATTTTGTTCCAAAACAGTGTTTTGGATGTGATAACAAGCTGTTTTATCATGTTTGTAATGTTACACATGCATTTCCAAACAAGTAGTAAGTCTTGTATTAAGGCATTCAAAACAGCGTTTGCTGGCGCTGTTAGCGCTCTAAACAGTGTTTCTGAGCATAACTTGTGGCAAAAGTGCAACTTTTGAAGAATGAAAAGAAAACTCATATTTTGTTCCAAAACAGTGTTTGGATGTGATAACAAGCTGTTTTATCATGTTTGTAATGTTACACATGCATTTCCAAACAAGTGGTAAGTCTTGCATTTAGGCATTCAAAACAGCGTTTGCTGGCTCTGTAAACGCTCTAAACAGTGTTTCTGAGCATAACTTGGAGCAAAAGTGCAACTTTTGAAGAATGAACTGAAAACTCATATTTTGTTCTAAAACAGTGTTTGGATGTGATAACAAGCTGTTTTATCATGTTTGTAATGTTACACATGCATTTCCAAACAAGTAGTAAGTCTTGCATTAAGGCGTTCAAAACAGCGTTTGCTGGCGCTGTAAGCGCTCTAAACAGTGTTTCTGAGCATAACTTGTGGCAAAAGTGCAACTTTTGAAGAATGAAAAGAAAACTCATATTTTGTTCCAAAACAGTGTTTGGATGTGATAACAAGCAGTTTTATCATGTTTGTAATGTTACACATGCATTTCCAAACAAGTAGTAAGTCTTGCATTTAGGCGTTCAAAACAGCGTTTGCTGGCTCTGTAAACGCTCTAAACAGTGTTTCTGAGCATAACTTGGAGCAAAAGTGCAACTTTTGAAGAATGAACTGAAAACTCATATTTTTGTTCCAAAACAGTGTTTGGATGTGATAGCAAGCTGTTTTATCATGTTTGTAATGTTACACATGCATTTCCAAACAAGTAGTAAGTCTTGTATTAAGGCGTTCAAAACCGCGTTTGCTGGCGCTGTAAGCGCTCTAAACAGTGTTTCTGAGCATAACGGAGCAAAAGTGCAACTTTTGAAGAATGAACTGAAAACTCATATTTTGTTCCAAAACAGTGTTTTGGACGTGATAACAAGCTGTTTTATCATGTTTTTAATGTTACACATGCATTTCCAAACAAGTAGTAAGTCTTGTATTAAGGCGTTTCAAAACAGCGTTTGCTGGCTCTGTAAACGCTCTAAACAGTGTTTCTGAGCATAACTTGTGGCAAAAGTGCAACTTTTGAAGAATGAACTGACAACTCATATTTTGTTCCAAAACAGTGTTTGGATGTGATAACAAGCTGTTTTATCATGTTTGTAATGTTACACATGCATTTCCAAACAAGTAGTAAGTCTTGTATTAAGGCGTTCAAAAACAGCGTTTGCTGGCGCTGTTAGCGCTCTAAACAGTGTTTCTGAGCATAACTTGTGGCAAAAGTGCAACTTTTGAAGAATGAAAAGGAAAACTCATATTTTGTTCCAAAACAGTGTTTGGATGTGATAACAAGCTGTTTTATCATGTTTGTAATGTTACACATGCATTTCCAAACAAGTGGTAAGTCTTGCATTTAGGCATTCAAACAGCGTTTGCTGGCTCTGTAAACGCTCTAAACAGTGTTTCTGAGCATAACTTGGAGCAAAGTGCAACTTTTGAAGAATGAACTGAAAACTCATATTTTGTTCTAAACAGTGTTTGGATGTGATAACAAGCTGTTTTATCATGTTTGTAATGTTACACATGCATTTCCAAACAAGTAGTAAGTCTTGCATTAAGGCGTTCAAAACAGCGTTTGCTGGCGCTGTAAGCGCTCTAAACAGTGTTTCTGAGCATAACTTGTGGCAAAAGTGCAACTTTTGAAGAATGAAAAGAAAACTCATATTTTGTTCCAAAACAGTGTTTGGATGTGATAACAAGCTGTTTTATTCATGTTTGTAATGTTACACATGGCATTTCCAAACAAGTAGTAAGTCTTGCATTTAGGCGTTCAAAACAGCGTTTGCTGGCACTGTAAACGCTCTAAACAGTGTTTCTGAGCATAACTTGGAGCTAAAGTGCAACTTTTGAAGAATGAACTGAAAACTCATATTTTGTTCCAAAACAGTGTTTGGATGTGATAGCAAGCTGTTTTATCATGTTGTAATGTTACACATGCATTTCCAAACAAGTAGTAAGTCTTGTATTAAGGCGTTCAAAACGCGCTTTGCTGGCGCTGTAAGCGCTCTAAACAGTGTTTCTGAGCATAACTTGGAGCAAAAGTGCAACTTTTGAAGAATGAACTGAAAACTCATATTTTGTTCCAAAACAGTGTTTGGACGTGATAACAGCTGTTTTATCATGTTTGTAATGTTACACATGCATTTCCAAACAAGTAGTAAGTCTTGTATTAAGGCGTTCAAAACAGCGTTTGCTGGCTCTGTAAACGCTCTAAACAGTGGTTTCTGAGCATAACTTGGGGCAAAAGTGCAACTTTTGAAGAATGAACTGACAACTCATATTTTGTTCCAAAACAGTGTTTGGATGTGATAACAAGCTGTTTTATCATGTTTGTAATGTTACACATGCATTTCCAAACAAGTAGTAAGTCTTGCATTTAGGCGTTCAAAACAGCGTTTGCTGGCTCTGTAAACGCTCTAAACAGTGTTTCTGAGCATAACTTGGAGCAAAAGTGCAACTTTTGAAGAATGAACTGAAAACTCATATTTTGTTCCAAAACAGTGTTTGGATGTGATAGCAAGGTGTTTTATCATGTTTGTAATGTTACACATGCATTTCCAAACAAGTAGTAAGTCTTGTATTAAGGCGTTCAAAACAGCGTTTGCTGGCGCTGTAAGCGCTCTAAACAGTGTTTCTGAGCATAACTTGTGGCAAAAGTGCAACTTTTGAAGAATGAAAAGAAAACTCATATTTTGTTCCAAAACAGTGTTTGGATGTGATAACAAGCTGTTTTATCATGTTTGTAATGTTACACATGCATTTCCAAACAAGTAGTAAGTCTTGTATTAAGGCGTTCAAAACAGCGTTTGCTGGCGCTGTTAGCGCTCTAAACAGTGTTTCTGAGCATAACTTGTGGCAAAAGTGCAACTTTTGAAGAGTGAAAAGAAAACTCATATTTTGTTCCAAAACAGTGTTTGGATGTGATAACAAGCTGTTTTATCATGTTTGTAATGTTACACATGCATTTCCAAACAAGTAGTAAGTCTTGCATTTAGGCGTTCAAAACAGCGTTTGCTGGCTCTGTAAACGCTCTAAACAGTGTTTCTGAGCATAACTTGGAGCAAAAGTGCAACTTTTGAAGAATGAACTGAAAACTCATATTTTGTTCCAAAACAGTGTTTGGATGTGATAGCAAGCTGTTTTATCATGTTTGTAATGTTACACATGCATTTCCAAACAAGTAGTAAGTCTTGTATTAAGGCGTTCAAAACCGCGTTTGCTGGCGCTGTAAGCGCTCTAAACAGTGTTTCTGAGCATAACGGAGCAAAAGTGCAACTTTTGAAGAATGAACTGAAAACTCATATTTTGTTCCAAAACAGTGTTTGGACGTGATAACAAGCTGTTTTATCATGTTTTTAATGTTACACATGCATTTCCAAACAAGTAGTAAGTCTTGTATTAAGGCGTTCAAAACAGCGTTTGCTGGCGCTGTAAGCGCTCTAAACAGTGTTTCTGAGCATAACTTGTGGCAAAAGTGCAACTTTTGAAGAATGAAAAGAAAACTCATATTTTGTTCCAAAACAGTGTTTGGATGTGATAACAAGCTGTTTTATCATGTTTGTAATGTTACACATGCATTTCCAAACAAGTAGTAAGTCTTGCATTTAGGCGTTCAAAACAGCGTTTGCTGGCTCTGTAAACGCTCTAAACAGTGTTTCTGAGCATAACTTGTGGCAAAAGTGCAACTTTTGAAGAATGAAAAGAAAACTCATATTTTGTTCCAAAACAGTGTTTGGATGTGATAACAAGCTGTTTTATCATGTTTGTAATGTTTACACATGCATTTCCAAACAAGTAGTAAGTCTTGTATTAAGGCGTTCAAAACCGCGTTTGCTGGCGCTGTAAGCGCTCTAAACAGTGTTTCTGAGCATAACTTGGAGCAAAAGTGCAACTTTTGAAGAATGAACTGAAAACTCATATTTTGTTCCAAAACAGTGTTTGGACGTGATAACAAGCTGTTTTATCATGTTTGTAATGTTACACATGCATTTCCAAACAAGTAGTAAGTCTTGTATTAAGGCGTTCAAAACAGCGTTTGCTGGCTCTGTAAACGCTCTAAACAGTGTTTCTGAGCATAACTTGGGGCAAAAGTGCAACTTTTGAAGAATGAACTGACAACTCATATTTTGTTCCAAAACAGTGTTTGGATGTGATAACAAGCTGTTTTATCATGTTTGTAATGTTACACATGCATTTCCAAACAAGTAGTAAGTCTTGCATTAAGGCGTTCAAAACAGCGTTTGATAATAATAATAATAATAATAATAATAATCTTTATTTGTATAGCACAGAGGTGGGACCAAGTCAGTGTTTTGCAAGTCTCAAGTAAGTCCAAGTCTTTATCCTCAAGTCCCGAGTCAAGTCTCAAGCAAAGACAGTCAACTCAAGTCAAGTCTCGAGTCAAGACAGGCAACCGTCAAGTCAAGTCCCAAGTCTGAAACTTGGAATTTCAAGTCCTTTCGAGTCTTTTTTTTTACAGGCACCAACGCTTTACGAATGCTACGCTGATGCGTTTCTTTACTAGTTTTGTTGGTGTCCGCCAGCCAAAAGATGACAGATCATTTTATCTTCTCTTAATTACATAAATGTACTTAAACAAGAATGTTTCGTTACATCATTTTACACGAAAATAGCAAGCTTCATCGTAAGCAAGATGCTGTCATTACGAATGGTTATTCTAAACATTTGGATAAAATGTTTAAATATAGACTAATAAAAGGTTAGGGTTATTTTTCATTGTTTTCTGTTATTGTGGGGTCACGGTGTACTATTGTTACCTGGAGATTCAGTGGGGTCACATATTCTGATGGCGGCCGTCAGAATTGGTGACCCCAGTTAAAAAGGCTCACCTGTACATCCCATTCATGATTTCTTTGTTGGCTGCAATGGTGAGAGGATGGTAAATCTTGTTTAAGTACATTTATGTAATTAAGAGACGATAAATGTAAATATAAACATCTGTCATATTTTGGCTCGTGGACACCAACAAAACGAGTAAAGAAAGTGCATCAGCGTAGTTTACGCAGCATTCGTAAAGCGTTTGTGCCTCTGAACAGAAACTGTGAAATAGCGCCCCCTGTGGTCACAAAACTCGACGGTCACAGAATCTGGTGTAACGCCGGTCTGCGTCAGAAGGACGGAAATGAAATTAATGGGGCGCATTAATATGCGTTTTAAAATTTAGATTTGGGGTAAAAAAAAAATCAAGTCTTTGCAAGTAAACAGGTTCAAGTCCAATTCAAGTCCCAAGTTATTGGTGTAAAAGTCCAAGTCAAGTCTAAGTCTCTGAATATTTTTTCAAGTCAAGTCAAAAGTCTTAATATTAATGACTCGAGTCTGACTCGAGTCCAAGTCATGTGACTCGAGTCCCCACCTCTGGTATAGCACCTTTCATACATACATGTAACTCAAAGTGCTTTACAGTATAAATAAAAGAAACATTAAAAGGAGATAAGACAAAGACAAAAAGACAAAAAGAAAATGTTAAAAGAAATTAAAGATAAAAATATTAAGATAACATAAAAAGTAAAAAGTGAAGTAAGATAATAAAAAGTAAAGTAAATAAGATAAAACTATTAAGACAGAGTTTCTTAACTAAAAGCGGATCTAAACAGGAATGTTTTGAGACTGCTCTTAAAACTATGCAAGGATGAAATGCCTCTGAGCTCTTCAGGAAGAGAATTCCAGAGCTTTGGGCCATAGTGGCTAAAAGCACCCTCGCCAATCTTTAATCGGCTTTTAGGAATCACCAGTAGATTACTGTTTGAAGACCTGAGAGACCTGACTGGAACATATCTAACCATCATTTCACTTAGGTAAAGAGGGGCAAGACCATGAAGACATTTAAAAACCATGACTAGAACCTTAAAATCTATTCTAAAGCTGACAGGTAACCAGTGCAGTGAGTGGAGTGCAGGTGTAATATGATCTCTCTTTCTCCTGCGGGTCAGAACCCTTGCAGCCGCGTTCTGAACTCGCTGTAGGTGCGAAATAGAGCTCTTTGGAAGAGCAGATAGAACAGCGTTACAATAATCTAGCCTTGATGTGATAAATGCATGGACAAGTTTTTCACTGTCAGCAGGAGAGAGCATATCTCGGACCTTAGCGATGTTTCGAAGATGAAAGTAAGCTGTCTTGCATGTAGTCATGATGTGTGATTTGAAGCTGAGCTCATTATCAAAGGTGACGCCCAGGTTCTTAACACATTGTCTGGCTTTCAGATTCATTTGATTTAAATAAGTCTGGACATCATTCCTTTGTGAATCACTGCCAAGAACAAGAACCTCTGTCTTCTGTTTATTTAACTGCAGAAAATTGTCAGACATCCATGTCTGTATATCATCTATGCAGTCAAACAGTGAGCAAATTGATTTTAGGGCTTTAGGTTCTAGCGAAATATAAAGTTGAGTGTCATCTGCATATTGATGATAACTAATACCATGTTTATTAATGATGTGTGGTAACGGAAGCATATATAGGTTGAATAGTAACGGCCCAAGAATTGATCCTTGGGGGACGCCACAAGTTATTTTTTGACGTCTGGAGGAAGAGGTACCTAATGCTACATAGTAATCACGCCCAGTTAGGTACGATCTAAACCAGTCTAAGACTAAGCCACTAAGGCCTACCCAGCTCTGTAGTCGATCAAGAAGTATTTCATGATCAACGGTGTCAAAAGCGGCGCTTAAATCTAGCAGAAAAAGGACTGAGAGTTTGCCTGCATCCTTATTCAATCTCAAGTCATTTACTACCTTAACTAGGGCTGTTTCAGTGCTGTGGAGAGCTCTGAAACCAGATTGAAAAGTGTCATTTATTTGATTTACTTTGACATAGTCATTCAACTGAATTGACACTACTTTTTCAATGATTTTGCTAAGAAAGGAAAGGTTAGATATAGGTCGATAATTATTAAGAATTGTGGGATCAAGATTTCTGTTCTTTAATAGTGGTTTAACCATTGCAGTTTTAAAAATTTTAGGGAATTCACCCAATTGCAGAGACTGATTAACAATCGTTAGAACTTCATTTGCTAATGAGCTCAGAACCTGCTTGAAAAAGCTTGTTGGTAAAGGGTCCAGTTCACAAGTAGAGGATTTTAGTGATGAAATCACATCAAGTAGTGTTACCATGTCAACTTCTTGGAAATAAGACATATTAAAGTTAGGCTGAGTAACTGATATAAGGGTTGATGGTCTATTAGTGCTTGTTGCTATGTTCTGCCTTATACTAGTAATCTTGTCCCTAAAAAATATAGCAAACTCCTCACATTTTTCAACTGAAACAGTCTCAGGGAAGCCACAGGAGGTGGGGTTTACTAGCTGATCTATGCTTCTGAACAAGACAGCTGAGTTATTATTGGATGAATTGATTAAGGTAGAGAAATAGTTTTTCCTTGCTGATTTCACTTCACTGTTGTAATTCTGCAATGTTGTTTTATAAATATCAAAATGTACTTGCAATTTTGACTTTCGCCAACGTCTCTCAGCCTGCCTACAATCTTGCCTAAATTTTACAATAGATGGAGTGTTTCTCCAGGGCATCTTAATTTTACCAGAGATTATTTTAGTTACCTTTGGTGCCACAGCATCAATACAGTTCCTAACTCTGTGTGTGAATGTTTCAACTAGCTCATACCCATTTTCTGAGAGGGGAGGGAGGGACTGTATCATGTCTGTGAAGGCCACGGCACTGCCAGCACTGAGATAACGCTTGGTTATTGTGCGCTTTTCACTGAGTGTTCTAGTAGATAATGACATGTTGAAAAATACACCAAAATGGTCAGAGATTGCAACATCAGTAATTTCAGTATTATTAACCTCTATACGTTTAGAAATGACCAAATCTAAAATGTGGCCATGCTTATGAGTTGGGCCTGATACATGCTGTATGAGATCAAAAGAGTTAAGCATCCTCATGAATTCTGAAGTGATTGGATTTGTGGATATATCCATGTGAATATTAAAATCCCCAGCAATTAAAACATAATCAAAATCAATTAAAATCCTTGAAAGCATTTCTTCAAAATCTTCAAGAAAATCTGCATGTAGTCTGGGAGGATGATAGATAACAATAAAAAGAACTGAATAAGTACTGTTGAGTTGCACTGCCAGATATTCAAATGTAGGATGTTCCCCTAATGAGATCTGCTTACATCGGAATGCTTTATGGTAAAAACATGCAACACCACCACCTCTCTTATTTACTCTAGAGACATTAAAATAGTTAAAGTCGGGAGGTGAAGCTTCATTTAGCACTATTGCTCCATTGCTATCAAGCCAAGTCTCTGTTAGAAAAAGAAAGTCCAGACAGTAATCTTCAATTAATTTAGCTATTATAAAAGACTTGTTTGTGAGTGAGCGGACGTTTAGTAAGGAGACTTTGAAGACTTGATGTGTTTGATCAGCATCGCTTACATCACTTGTGCATTTCACTGGGATCAAATTTTGTTTGTTACAATGTTTTGTACCCTTATGTTTTCTTTTGATTACATTTTTATTTCGATTCTGAGAGCCATGCCACCGGCTATTTAAAATAACTGGAATGTAGCACTGACTAGGAGCATGGGTTCCAGCGTGTCAGACCTGAGAATTCACTGAGTGTGCAGGAGAAGTGGGTGAGTTCCTGCAAGACAGCAGACTGTAGTGTTGCAGAACCTCTTCAATCTCCTGGAGTTTACCTCTGAGACTGTGGACAGATTCTCTGACAGGAGATGGTGGGCTCCTTTGACTGACATTACTGACGTTACTGCTTGCGGTTTGGTGCAGATTCCGCATGTGAGTGATTCCATACATTAGATTATCCACAAGCATTTGAGTCCCAGCCCTGTTAGGGTGAAGCTGATCAGGTTTAAAAAGCTCAGGACGCCTCCAAAAAATGTTGAAATTGTCAATGAAGTTTACCTTCCGATGTGCACAGGCTGTAGTGAGCCAGCTGTTTAGAGCCAGCAGTCTGGTAAAGTGACCACTGCCTCGACGTGCAGTTGGTATCGGTCCAGAAATGAACACTTCACACCGGGAAAACTCCAGAATGTCGAACAGATGGTTAAAATCCTGTTTCAGTATCTCAGACTGTTGTTTGTAAACATCGCTAGAGCCGACATGTACAATCAGTCTTTCCGTAGCTGGATGGTCATGCAATATGTGTGGAATCATGGGTATCACTTCACAGACAGTAACACGAGGAAAGCAAAAGACCTTAATACTGTTACTCCATACATCTCTGATGACTGAGTCCCCAATTAGCAGCGTTTTGGGCTGTGGCGGTGTTCCTCGTCTTCTTTCACCATTAATGCCTCGGCGGCTAACATGGTTAGCATCCCGATGGCCAACATGGTTACCACCCCGATGGCCAACATGGTTACCACCCCGATGGCCAGCATGGTTACCACCCCGATGGCCAACATGGTTACCACCCCGATGGCCAACATGGTTACCACCCCGATGGCCAACATGGTTACCACCCCGATGGCCAACATGGTTAGCATCCCGATGGCTAACCCTCTTAGCATGCTTGTTAGCATGCTGCTGGCTAACACAGTTGGCAGCCTGGTGGTTGGTCCGCGAATGGCCAGAGTTATTTGCAAGCTTAGCAGCCAGACTGGAGTCGGATCTCTGATGCTGATTGGGGTGCGTTTGATGTCCTTGATGTCCTGGAGAGGGAGGCAGTATGTTGTGATGAGACTGCTCAGTTTCTGCTACTTCAGTTGAGGCAAGAGCTTCATATCTGTTATCGAGAAGAATGTTCTGTTCTGAAGATTGCTGCTTGCCGCCGCTGCTGTACTGGTTTCTGCTACGTTCCTTCCCCCGAACAAGAGTCCAGCCCTTATCATTGTTGTTGTTAACAGGATTAGGAGTTGAGGCCAAGATGAGCTTAGGCTTTGCCCCCAGTACATCCCAGCGACAATGGAGAGAAACGTCTCTTTCTTTGCCAGTCACAGGGACGGTTTTGTCAGCGGTTTGTGTGGCAAGAATCGAGTCCAGATATTCTTCCTCCTCCCTTATAGAATGTAAGGTATGGATTCTTTCCTGAAGTTCTGCAACCCTCTGAGACAGTTTGATACACTCAGAGCAAATAGATGATGTGGAAGCATGAGCCATAATCGCAAAAGCACCGGGCACAAGGCTCAAATATCAAAGTTAAAAATCCAAAGTGCAAAAATAACACCCAATAAGTTCTGGCAGGTATTTCACAGCTGAAAACAATATCAGCTGCTGATAAAACAGTGCACAAAAACCACTCACAAGGATGAGGCGCAAAAAACAGTTCACTCGCAGTGTCGGACTGTCGAATGTAAAAATGCTAAATAATCCTTTATAGATGAATGTAAAAAAGCTTACCAAGTGAAGTAACGAGTAATGGATCCTTTTAACTTGTAAAAATAACTTGAACTTGTAGATATAACTCAAATAAATGAAAGGACAGGCAGAGCTGACAGAAAAGCGTCTGTACAGGAGGAAAGCAGGAAGTTAAGGCCGCTGTAAGCGCTCTAAACAGTGTTTCTGAGCATAACTTGGGGCAAAAGTGCAACTTTTGAAGAATGAAATGAAAACTCATATTTTGTTTCAAAACAGTGTTTGGATGTGATAACAAGCTGTTTTATAATGTTTGTGATGTTACACATGCATTTCCAAACAAGTAGTAAGTCTTGCATTAAGGCGTTCAAAACAGCGTTTGCTGGCGCTGTAAGCGCTCTAAACAGTGTTTCTGAGCATAAATTGGGGCAAAAGTGCAACTTTTGAAGAATGAACTGAAAACACATATTTTGTTTCAAAACAGTGTTTGGATGTGATAACAAGCTGTTTTATCATGTTTGTAATGTTACACATGCATTTCCAAACAAGTAGTAAGTCTTGCATTAAGGCGTTCAAAACAGCGTTTGCTGGCGCTGTAAGCGCTCTAAACAGTGTTTCTGAGCATAACGGAGCAAAAGTGCAACTTTTGAAGAATGAACTGAAAACTCATATTTTGTTCCAAAACAGTGTTTGGACGTGATAACAAGCTGTTTTATCATGTTTTTAATGTTACACATGCATTTCCAAACAAGTAGTAAGTCTTGTATTAAGGCGTTCAAAACAGCGTTTGCTGGCTCTGTAAACGCTCTAAACAGTGTTTCTGAGCATAACTTGTGGCAAAAGTGCAACTTTTGAAGAATGAACTGACAACTCATATTTTGTTCCAAAACAGTGTTTGGATGTGATAACAAGCTGTTTTATCATGTTTGTAATGTTACACATGCATTTCCAAACAAGTAGTAAGTCTTGTATTAAGGCGTTCAAAACAGCGTTTGCTGGCGCTGTTAGCGCTCTAAACAGTGTTTCTGAGCATAACTTGTGGCAAAAGTGCAACTTTTGAAGAATGAAAAGAAAACTCATATTTTGTTCCAAAACAGTGTTTGGATGTGATAACAAGCTGTTTTATCATGTTTGTAATGTTACACATGCATTTCCAAACAAGTGGTAAGTCTTGCATTTAGGCATTCAAAACAGCGTTTGCTGGCTCTGTAAACGCTCTAAACAGTGTTTCTGAGCATAACTTGGAGCAAAAGTGCAACTTTTGAAGAATGAACTGAAAACTCATATTTTGTTCTAAAACAGTGTTTGGATGTGATAACAAGCTGTTTTATCATGTTTGTAATGTTACACATGCATTTCCAAACAAGTAGTAAGTCTTGCATTAAGGCGTTCAAAACAGCGTTTGCTGGCGCTGTAAGCGCTCTAAACAGTGTTTCTGAGCATAACTTGTGGCAAAAGTGCAACTTTTGAAGAATGAAAAGAAAACTCATATTTTGTTCCAAAACAGTGTTTGGATGTGATAACAAGCTGTTTTATCATGTTTGTAATGTTACACATGCATTTCCAAACAAGTAGTAAGTCTTGCATTTAGGCGTTCAAAACAGCGTTTGCTGGCTCTGTAAACGCTCTAAACAGTGTTTCTGAGCATAACTTGGAGCAAAAGTGCAACTTTTGAAGAATGAACTGAAAACTCATATTTTGTTCCAAAACAGTGTTTGGATGTGATAGCAAGCTGTTTTATCATGTTTGCAATGTTACACATGCATTTCCAAACAAGTAGTAAGTCTTGTATTAAGGCGTTCAAAACCGCGTTTGCTGGCGCTGTAAGCGCTCTAAACAGTGTTTCTGAGCATAACTTGGAGCAAAAGTGCAACTTTTGAAGAATGAACTGAAAACTCATATTTTGTTCCAAAACAGTGTTTGGACGTGATAACAAGCTGTTTTATCATGTTTGTAATGTTACACATGCATTTCCAAACAAGTAGTAAGTCTTGTATTAAGGCGTTCAAAACAGCGTTTGCTGGCTCTGTAAACGCTCTAAACAGTGTTTCTGAGCATAACTTGGGGCAAAAGTGCAACTTTTGAAGAATGAACTGACAACTCATATTTTGTTCCAAAACAGTGTTTGGATGTGATAACAAGCTGTTTTATCATGTTTGTAATGTTACACATGCATTTCCAAACAAGTAGTAAGTCTTGCATTTAGGCGTTCAAAACAGCGTTTGCTGGCTCTGTAAACGCTCTAAACAGTGTTTCTGAGCATAACTTGGAGCAAAAGTGCAACTTTTGAAGAATGAACTGAAAACTCATATTTTGTTCCAAAACAGTGTTTGGATGTGATAGCAAGGTGTTTTATCATGTTTGTAATGTTACACATGCATTTCCAAACAAGTAGTAAGTCTTGTATTAAGGCGTTCAAAACAGCGTTTGCTGGCGCTGTAAGCGCTCTAAACAGTGTTTCTGAGCATAACTTGTGGCAAAAGTGCAACTTTTGAAGAATGAAAAGAAAACTCATATTTTGTTCCAAAACAGTGTTTGGATGTGATAACAAGCTGTTTTATCATGTTTGTAATGTTACACATGCATTTCCAAACAAGTAGTAAGTCTTGTATTAAGGCGTTCAAAACAGCGTTTGCTGGCGCTGTTAGCGCTCTAAACAGTGTTTCTGAGCATAACTTGTGGCAAAAGTGCAACTTTTGAAGAATGAACTGACAACTCATATTTTGTTCCAAAACAGTGTTTGGATGTGATAACAAGCTGTTTTATCATGTTTGTAATGTTACACATGCATTTCCAAACAAGTAGTAAGTCTTGTATTAAGGCATTCAAAACAGCGTTTGCTGGCGCTGTTAGCGCTCTAAACAGTGTTTCTGAGCATAACTTGTGGCAAAAGTGCAACTTTTGAAGAATGAAAAGAAAACTCATATTTTGTTCCAAAACAGTGTTTGGATGTGATAACAAGCTGTTTTATCATGTTTGTAATGTTACACATGCATTTCCAAACAAGTGGTAAGTCTTGCATTTAGGCGTTCAAAACAGCGTTTGCTGGCTCTGTAAACGCTCTAAACAGTGTTTCTGAGCATAACTTGGAGCAAAAGTGCAACTTTTGAAGAATGAACTGAAAACTCATATTTTGTTCCAAAACAGTGTTTGGATGTGATAGCAAGCTGTTTTATCATGTTTGTAATGTTACACATGCATTTCCAAACAAGTAGTAAGTCTTGTATTAAGGCGTTCAAAACCGCGTTTGCTGGCGCTGTAAGCGCTCTAAACAGTGTTTCTGAGCATAACGGAGCAAAAGTGCAACTTTTGAAGAATGAACTGAAAACTCATATTTTGTTCCAAAACAGTGTTTGGACGTGATAACAAGCTGTTTTATCATGTTTTTAATGTTACACATGCATTTCCAAACAAGTAGTAAGTCTTGTATTAAGGCGTTCAAAACAGCGTTTGCTGGCTCTGTAAACGCTCTAAACAGTGTTTCTGAGCATAACTTGTGGCAAAAGTGCAACTTTTGAAGAATGAACTGACAACTCATATTTTGTTCCAAAACAGTGTTTGGATGTGATAACAAGCTGTTTTATCATGTTTGTAATGTTACACATGCATTTCCAAACAAGTAGTAAGTCTTGTATTAAGGCGTTCAAAACAGCGTTTGCTGGCGCTGTTAGCGCTCTAAACAGTGTTTCTGAGCATAACTTGTGGCAAAAGTGCAACTTTTGAAGAATGAAAAGAAAACTCATATTTTGTTCCAAAACAGTGTTTGGATGTGATAACAAGCTGTTTTATCATGTTTGTAATGTTACACATGCATTTCCAAACAAGTGGTAAGTCTTGCATTTAGGCATTCAAAACAGCGTTTGCTGGCTCTGTAAACGCTCTAAACAGTGTTTCTGAGCATAACTTGGAGCAAAAGTGCAACTTTTGAAGAATGAACTGAAAACTCATATTTTGTTCTAAAACAGTGTTTGGATGTGATAACAAGCTGTTTTATCATGTTTGTAATGTTACACATGCATTTCCAAACAAGTAGTAAGTCTTGCATTAAGGCGTTCAAAACAGCGTTTGCTGGCGCTGTAAGCGCTCTAAACAGTGTTTCTGAGCATAACTTGTGGCAAAAGTGCAACTTTTGAAGAATGAAAAGAAAACTCATATTTTGTTCCAAAACAGTGTTTGGATGTGATAACAAGCTGTTTTATCATGTTTGTAATGTTACACATGCATTTCCAAACAAGTAGTAAGTCTTGCATTTAGGCGTTCAAAACAGCGTTTGCTGGCTCTGTAAACGCTCTAAACAGTGTTTCTGAGCATAACTTGGAGCAAAAGTGCAACTTTTGAAGAATGAACTGAAAACTCATATTTTGTTCCAAAACAGTGTTTGGATGTGATAGCAAGCTGTTTTATCATGTTTGTAATGTTACACATGCATTTCCAAACAAGTAGTAAGTCTTGTATTAAGGCGTTCAAAACCGCGTTTGCTGGCGCTGTAAGCGCTCTAAACAGTGTTTCTGAGCATAACTTGGAGCAAAAGTGCAACTTTTGAAGAATGAACTGAAAACTCATATTTTGTTCCAAAACAGTGTTTGGACGTGATAACAAGCTGTTTTATCATGTTTGTAATGTTACACATGCATTTCCAAACAAGTAGTAAGTCTTGTATTAAGGCGTTCAAAACAGCGTTTGCTGGCTCTGTAAACGCTCTAAACAGTGTTTCTGAGCATAACTTGGGGCAAAAGTGCAACTTTTGAAGAATGAACTGACAACTCATATTTTGTTCCAAAACAGTGTTTGGATGTGATAACAAGCTGTTTTATCATGTTTGTAATGTTACACATGCATTTCCAAACAAGTAGTAAGTCTTGCATTTAGGCGTTCAAAACAGCGTTTGCTGGCTCTGTAAACGCTCTAAACAGTGTTTCTGAGCATAACTTGGAGCAAAAGTGCAACTTTTGAAGAATGAACTGAAAACTCATATTTTGTTCCAAAACAGTGTTTGGATGTGATAGCAAGGTGTTTTATCATGTTTGTAATGTTACACATGCATTTCCAAACAAGTAGTAAGTCTTGTATTAAGGCGTTCAAAACAGCGTTTGCTGGCGCTGTAAGCGCTCTAAACAGTGTTTCTGAGCATAACTTGTGGCAAAAGTGCAACTTTTGAAGAATGAAAAGAAAACTCATATTTTGTTCCAAAACAGTGTTTGGATGTGATAACAAGCTGTTTTATCATGTTTGTAATGTTACACATGCATTTCCAAACAAGTAGTAAGTCTTGTATTAAGGCGTTCAAAACAGCGTTTGCTGGCGCTGTTAGCGCTCTAAACAGTGTTTCTGAGCATAACTTGTGGCAAAAGTGCAACTTTTGAAGAATGAACTGACAACTCATATTTTGTTCCAAAACAGTGTTTGGATGTGATAACAAGCTGTTTTATCATGTTTGTAATGTTACACATGCATTTCCAAACAAGTAGTAAGTCTTGCATTTAGGCGTTCAAAACAGCGTTTGCTGGCTCTGTAAACGCTCTAAACAGTGTTTCTGAGCATAACTTGGAGCAAAAGTGCAACTTTTGAAGAATGAACTGAAAACTCATATTTTGTTCCAAAACAGTGTTTGGATGTGATAGCAAGCTGTTTTATCATGTTTGTAATGTTACACATGCATTTCCAAACAAGTAGTAAGTCTTGTATTAAGGCGTTCAAAACCGCGTTTGCTGGCGCTGTAAGCGCTCTAAACAGTGTTTCTGAGCATAACGGAGCAAAAGTGCAACTTTTGAAGAATGAACTGAAAACTCATATTTTGTTCCAAAACAGTGTTTGGACGTGATAACAAGCTGTTTTATCATGTTTTTAATGTTACACATGCATTTCCAAACAAGTAGTAAGTCTTGTATTAAGGCGTTCAAAACAGCGTTTGCTGGCGCTGTAAGCGCTCTAAACAGTGTTTCTGAGCATAACTTGTGGCAAAAGTGCAACTTTTGAAGAATGAAAAGAAAACTCATATTTTGTTCCAAAACAGTGTTTGGATGTGATAACAAGCTGTTTTATCATGTTTGTAATGTTACACATGCATTTCCAAACAAGTAGTAAGTCTTGCATTTAGGCGTTCAAAACAGCGTTTGCTGGCTCTGTAAACGCTCTAAACAGTGTTTCTGAGCATAACTTGTGGCAAAAGTGCAACTTTTGAAGAATGAAAAGAAAACTCATATTTTGTTCCAAAACAGTGTTTGGATGTGATAACAAGCTGTTTTATCATGTTTGTAATGTTTACACATGCATTTCCAAACAAGTAGTAAGTCTTGTATTAAGGCGTTCAAAACCGCGTTTGCTGGCGCTGTAAGCGCTCTAAACAGTGTTTCTGAGCATAACTTGGAGCAAAAGTGCAACTTTTGAAGAATGAACTGAAAACTCATATTTTGTTCCAAAACAGTGTTTGGACGTGATAACAAGCTGTTTTATCATGTTTGTAATGTTACACATGCATTTCCAAACAAGTAGTAAGTCTTGTATTAAGGCGTTCAAAACAGCGTTTGCTGGCTCTGTAAACGCTCTAAACAGTGTTTCTGAGCATAACTTGGGGCAAAAGTGCAACTTTTGAAGAATGAACTGACAACTCATATTTTGTTCCAAAACAGTGTTTGGATGTGATAACAAGCTGTTTTATCATGTTTGTAATGTTACACATGCATTTCCAAACAAGTAGTAAGTCTTGCATTAAGGCGTTCAAAACAGCGTTTGATAATAATAATAATAATAATAATAATAATCTTTATTTGTATAGCACAGAGGTGGGACCAAGTCAGTGTTTTGCAAGTCTCAAGTAAGTCCAAGTCTTTATCCTCAAGTCCCGAGTCAAGTCTCAAGCAAAGACAGTCAACTCAAGTCAAGTCTCGAGTCAAGACAGGCAACCGTCAAGTCAAGTCCCAAGTCTGAAACTTGGAATTTCAAGTCCTTTCGAGTCTTTTTTTTTACAGGCACCAACGCTTTACGAATGCTACGCTGATGCGTTTCTTTACTAGTTTTGTTGGTGTCCGCCAGCCAAAAGATGACAGATCATTTTATCTTCTCTTAATTACATAAATGTACTTAAACAAGAATGTTTCGTTACATCATTTTACACGAAAATAGCAAGCTTCATCGTAAGCAAGATGCTGTCATTACGAATGGTTATTCTAAACATTTGGATAAAATGTTTAAATATAGACTAATAAAAGGTTAGGGTTATTTTTCATTGTTTTCTGTTATTGTGGGGTCACGGTGTACTATTGTTACCTGGAGATTCAGTGGGGTCACATATTCTGATGGCGGCCGTCAGAATTGGTGACCCCAGTTAAAAAGGCTCACCTGTACATCCCATTCATGATTTCTTTGTTGGCTGCAATGGTGAGAGGATGGTAAATCTTGTTTAAGTACATTTATGTAATTAAGAGACGATAAATGTAAATATAAACATCTGTCATATTTTGGCTCGTGGACACCAACAAAACGAGTAAAGAAAGTGCATCAGCGTAGTTTACGCAGCATTCGTAAAGCGTTTGTGCCTCTGAACAGAAACTGTGAAATAGCGCCCCCTGTGGTCACAAAACTCGACGGTCACAGAATCTGGTGTAACGCCGGTCTGCGTCAGAAGGACGGAAATGAAATTAATGGGGCGCATTAATATGCGTTTTAAAATTTAGATTTGGGGTAAAAAAAAAATCAAGTCTTTGCAAGTAAACAGGTTCAAGTCCAATTCAAGTCCCAAGTTATTGGTGTAAAAGTCCAAGTCAAGTCTAAGTCTCTGAATATTTTTTCAAGTCAAGTCAAAAGTCTTAATATTAATGACTCGAGTCTGACTCGAGTCCAAGTCATGTGACTCGAGTCCCCACCTCTGGTATAGCACCTTTCATACATACATGTAACTCAAAGTGCTTTACAGTATAAATAAAAGAAACATTAAAAGGAGATAAGACAAAGACAAAAAGACAAAAAGAAAATGTTAAAAGAAATTAAAGATAAAAATATTAAGATAACATAAAAAGTAAAAAGTGAAGTAAGATAATAAAAAGTAAAGTAAATAAGATAAAACTATTAAGACAGAGTTTCTTAACTAAAAGCGGATCTAAACAGGAATGTTTTGAGACTGCTCTTAAAACTATGCAAGGATGAAATGCCTCTGAGCTCTTCAGGAAGAGAATTCCAGAGCTTTGGGCCATAGTGGCTAAAAGCACCCTCGCCAATCTTTAATCGGCTTTTAGGAATCACCAGTAGATTACTGTTTGAAGACCTGAGAGACCTGACTGGAACATATCTAACCATCATTTCACTTAGGTAAAGAGGGGCAAGACCATGAAGACATTTAAAAACCATGACTAGAACCTTAAAATCTATTCTAAAGCTGACAGGTAACCAGTGCAGTGAGTGGAGTGCAGGTGTAATATGATCTCTCTTTCTCCTGCGGGTCAGAACCCTTGCAGCCGCGTTCTGAACTCGCTGTAGGTGCGAAATAGAGCTCTTTGGAAGAGCAGATAGAACAGCGTTACAATAATCTAGCCTTGATGTGATAAATGCATGGACAAGTTTTTCACTGTCAGCAGGAGAGAGCATATCTCGGACCTTAGCGATGTTTCGAAGATGAAAGTAAGCTGTCTTGCATGTAGTCATGATGTGTGATTTGAAGCTGAGCTCATTATCAAAGGTGACGCCCAGGTTCTTAACACATTGTCTGGCTTTCAGATTCATTTGATTTAAATAAGTCTGGACATCATTCCTTTGTGAATCACTGCCAAGAACAAGAACCTCTGTCTTCTGTTTATTTAACTGCAGAAAATTGTCAGACATCCATGTCTGTATATCATCTATGCAGTCAAACAGTGAGCAAATTGATTTTAGGGCTTTAGGTTCTAGCGAAATATAAAGTTGAGTGTCATCTGCATATTGATGATAACTAATACCATGTTTATTAATGATGTGTGGTAACGGAAGCATATATAGGTTGAATAGTAACGGCCCAAGAATTGATCCTTGGGGGACGCCACAAGTTATTTTTTGACGTCTGGAGGAAGAGGTACCTAATGCTACATAGTAATCACGCCCAGTTAGGTACGATCTAAACCAGTCTAAGACTAAGCCACTAAGGCCTACCCAGCTCTGTAGTCGATCAAGAAGTATTTCATGATCAACGGTGTCAAAAGCGGCGCTTAAATCTAGCAGAAAAAGGACTGAGAGTTTGCCTGCATCCTTATTCAATCTCAAGTCATTTACTACCTTAACTAGGGCTGTTTCAGTGCTGTGGAGAGCTCTGAAACCAGATTGAAAAGTGTCATTTATTTGATTTACTTTGACATAGTCATTCAACTGAATTGACACTACTTTTTCAATGATTTTGCTAAGAAAGGAAAGGTTAGATATAGGTCGATAATTATTAAGAATTGTGGGATCAAGATTTCTGTTCTTTAATAGTGGTTTAACCATTGCAGTTTTAAAAATTTTAGGGAATTCACCCAATTGCAGAGACTGATTAACAATCGTTAGAACTTCATTTGCTAATGAGCTCAGAACCTGCTTGAAAAAGCTTGTTGGTAAAGGGTCCAGTTCACAAGTAGAGGATTTTAGTGATGAAATCACATCAAGTAGTGTTACCATGTCAACTTCTTGGAAATAAGACATATTAAAGTTAGGCTGAGTAACTGATATAAGGGTTGATGGTCTATTAGTGCTTGTTGCTATGTTCTGCCTTATACTAGTAATCTTGTCCCTAAAAAATATAGCAAACTCCTCACATTTTTCAACTGAAACAGTCTCAGGGAAGCCACAGGAGGTGGGGTTTACTAGCTGATCTATGCTTCTGAACAAGACAGCTGAGTTATTATTGGATGAATTGATTAAGGTAGAGAAATAGTTTTTCCTTGCTGATTTCACTTCACTGTTGTAATTCTGCAATGTTGTTTTATAAATATCAAAATGTACTTGCAATTTTGACTTTCGCCAACGTCTCTCAGCCTGCCTACAATCTTGCCTAAATTTTACAATAGATGGAGTGTTTCTCCAGGGCATCTTAATTTTACCAGAGATTATTTTAGTTACCTTTGGTGCCACAGCATCAATACAGTTCCTAACTCTGTGTGTGAATGTTTCAACTAGCTCATACCCATTTTCTGAGAGGGGAGGGAGGGACTGTATCATGTCTGTGAAGGCCACGGCACTGCCAGCACTGAGATAACGCTTGGTTATTGTGCGCTTTTCACTGAGTGTTCTAGTAGATAATGACATGTTGAAAAATACACCAAAATGGTCAGAGATTGCAACATCAGTAATTTCAGTATTATTAACCTCTATACGTTTAGAAATGACCAAATCTAAAATGTGGCCATGCTTATGAGTTGGGCCTGATACATGCTGTATGAGATCAAAAGAGTTAAGCATCCTCATGAATTCTGAAGTGATTGGATTTGTGGATATATCCATGTGAATATTAAAATCCCCAGCAATTAAAACATAATCAAAATCAATTAAAATCCTTGAAAGCATTTCTTCAAAATCTTCAAGAAAATCTGCATGTAGTCTGGGAGGATGATAGATAACAATAAAAAGAACTGAATAAGTACTGTTGAGTTGCACTGCCAGATATTCAAATGTAGGATGTTCCCCTAATGAGATCTGCTTACATCGGAATGCTTTATGGTAAAAACATGCAACACCACCACCTCTCTTATTTACTCTAGAGACATTAAAATAGTTAAAGTCGGGAGGTGAAGCTTCATTTAGCACTATTGCTCCATTGCTATCAAGCCAAGTCTCTGTTAGAAAAAGAAAGTCCAGACAGTAATCTTCAATTAATTTAGCTATTATAAAAGACTTGTTTGTGAGTGAGCGGACGTTTAGTAAGGAGACTTTGAAGACTTGATGTGTTTGATCAGCATCGCTTACATCACTTGTGCATTTCACTGGGATCAAATTTTGTTTGTTACAATGTTTTGTACCCTTATGTTTTCTTTTGATTACATTTTTATTTCGATTCTGAGAGCCATGCCACCGGCTATTTAAAATAACTGGAATGTAGCACTGACTAGGAGCATGGGTTCCAGCGTGTCAGACCTGAGAATTCACTGAGTGTGCAGGAGAAGTGGGTGAGTTCCTGCAAGACAGCAGACTGTAGTGTTGCAGAACCTCTTCAATCTCCTGGAGTTTACCTCTGAGACTGTGGACAGATTCTCTGACAGGAGATGGTGGGCTCCTTTGACTGACATTACTGACGTTACTGCTTGCGGTTTGGTGCAGATTCCGCATGTGAGTGATTCCATACATTAGATTATCCACAAGCATTTGAGTCCCAGCCCTGTTAGGGTGAAGCTGATCAGGTTTAAAAAGCTCAGGACGCCTCCAAAAAATGTTGAAATTGTCAATGAAGTTTACCTTCCGATGTGCACAGGCTGTAGTGAGCCAGCTGTTTAGAGCCAGCAGTCTGGTAAAGTGACCACTGCCTCGACGTGCAGTTGGTATCGGTCCAGAAATGAACACTTCACACCGGGAAAACTCCAGAATGTCGAACAGATGGTTAAAATCCTGTTTCAGTATCTCAGACTGTTGTTTGTAAACATCGCTAGAGCCGACATGTACAATCAGTCTTTCCGTAGCTGGATGGTCATGCAATATGTGTGGAATCATGGGTATCACTTCACAGACAGTAACACGAGGAAAGCAAAAGACCTTAATACTGTTACTCCATACATCTCTGATGACTGAGTCCCCAATTAGCAGCGTTTTGGGCTGTGGCGGTGTTCCTCGTCTTCTTTCACCATTAATGCCTCGGCGGCTAACATGGTTAGCATCCCGATGGCCAACATGGTTACCACCCCGATGGCCAACATGGTTACCACCCCGATGGCCAGCATGGTTACCACCCCGATGGCCAACATGGTTACCACCCCGATGGCCAACATGGTTACCACCCCGATGGCCAACATGGTTACCACCCCGATGGCCAACATGGTTAGCATCCCGATGGCTAACCCTCTTAGCATGCTTGTTAGCATGCTGCTGGCTAACACAGTTGGCAGCCTGGTGGTTGGTCCGCGAATGGCCAGAGTTATTTGCAAGCTTAGCAGCCAGACTGGAGTCGGATCTCTGATGCTGATTGGGGTGCGTTTGATGTCCTTGATGTCCTGGAGAGGGAGGCAGTATGTTGTGATGAGACTGCTCAGTTTCTGCTACTTCAGTTGAGGCAAGAGCTTCATATCTGTTATCGAGAAGAATGTTCTGTTCTGAAGATTGCTGCTTGCCGCCGCTGCTGTACTGGTTTCTGCTACGTTCCTTCCCCCGAACAAGAGTCCAGCCCTTATCATTGTTGTTGTTAACAGGATTAGGAGTTGAGGCCAAGATGAGCTTAGGCTTTGCCCCCAGTACATCCCAGCGACAATGGAGAGAAACGTCTCTTTCTTTGCCAGTCACAGGGACGGTTTTGTCAGCGGTTTGTGTGGCAAGAATCGAGTCCAGATATTCTTCCTCCTCCCTTATAGAATGTAAGGTATGGATTCTTTCCTGAAGTTCTGCAACCCTCTGAGACAGTTTGATACACTCAGAGCAAATAGATGATGTGGAAGCATGAGCCATAATCGCAAAAGCACCGGGCACAAGGCTCAAATATCAAAGTTAAAAATCCAAAGTGCAAAAATAACACCCAATAAGTTCTGGCAGGTATTTCACAGCTGAAAACAATATCAGCTGCTGATAAAACAGTGCACAAAAACCACTCACAAGGATGAGGCGCAAAAAACAGTTCACTCGCAGTGTCGGACTGTCGAATGTAAAAATGCTAAATAATCCTTTATAGATGAATGTAAAAAAGCTTACCAAGTGAAGTAACGAGTAATGGATCCTTTTAACTTGTAAAAATAACTTGAACTTGTAGATATAACTCAAATAAATGAAAGGACAGGCAGAGCTGACAGAAAAGCGTCTGTACAGGAGGAAAGCAGGAAGTTAAGGCCGCTGTAAGCGCTCTAAACAGTGTTTCTGAGCATAACTTGGGGCAAAAGTGCAACTTTTGAAGAATGAAATGAAAACTCATATTTTGTTTCAAAACAGTGTTTGGATGTGATAACAAGCTGTTTTATAATGTTTGTGATGTTACACATGCATTTCCAAACAAGTAGTAAGTCTTGCATTAAGGCGTTCAAAACAGCGTTTGCTGGCGCTGTAAGCGCTCTAAACAGTGTTTCTGAGCATAAATTGGGGCAAAAGTGCAACTTTTGAAGAATGAACTGAAAACACATATTTTGTTTCAAAACAGTGTTTGGATGTGATAACAAGCTGTTTTATCATGTTTGTAATGTTACACATGCATTTCCAAACAAGTAGTAAGTCTTGCATTAAGGCGTTCAAAACAGCGTTTGCTGGCGCTGTAAGCGCTCTAAACAGTGTTTCTGAGCATAACTTGGGGCAAAAGTGCAACTTTTGAAGAATGAATTGAAAACTCATATTTTGTTTCAAAACAGTGTTTGGATGTGATAACAAGCTGTTTTTATCATGTTTGTGATGTTACACATGCATTTCCAAACAAGTGGTAAGTCTTGCATTTAGGCATTCAAAACAGCGTTTGCTGGCTCTGTAAACGCTCTAAACAGTGTTTCTGAGCATAACTTGGAGCAAAAGTGCAACTTTTGAAGAATGAACTGAAAACTCACATTTTGTTTCAAAACAGTGTTTGGATGTGATAACAAGCTGTTTTATCATGTTTGTGATATTACACATGCATTTCCAAACAAGTAGTAAGTCTTGCATTAAGGCGTTCAAAACAGCGTTTGCTGGCGCTGTAAGCGCTCTAAACAGTGTTTCTGAGCATAACTTGGGGCAAAAGTGCAACTTTTGAAGAATGAACTGAAAACTCATATTTTGTTTCAAAACAGTGTTTGGATGTGATAACAAGCTGTTTTATAATGTTTGTAATGTTACACATGCATTTCCAAACAAGTAGTAAGTCTTGCATTAAGGCGTTCAAAACAGCGTTTGCTGGCGCTGTAAGCGCTCTAAACAGTGTTTCTGAGCATAACTTGTGGCAAAAGTGCAACTTTTGAAGAATGAAAAGAAAACTCATATTTTGTTCCAAAACAGTGTTTGGATGTGATAACAAGCTGTTTTATCATGTTTGTAATGTTACACATGCATTTCCAAACAAGTAGTAAGTCTTGTATTAAGGCGTTCAAAACAGCGTTTGCTGGCGCTGTAAGCGCTCTAAACAGTGTTTCTGAGCATAACTTGTGGCAAAAGTGCAACTTTTGAAGAATGAAAAGAAAACTCATATTTTGTTCCAAAACAGTGTTTGGATGTGATAACAAGCTGTTTTATCATGTTTGTAATGTTACACATGCATTTCCAAACAAGTAGTAAGTCTTGTATTAAGGCGTTCAAAACAGCGTTTGCTGGCGCTGTTAGCGCTCTAAACAGTGTTTCTGAGCATAACTTGTGGCAAAAGTGCAACTTTTGAAGAATGAAAAGAAAACTCATATTTTGTTCCAAAACAGTGTTTGGATGTGATAACAAGCTGTTTTATCATGTTTGTAATGTTACACATGCATTTCCAAACAAGTGGTAAGTCTTGCATTTAGGCATTCAAAACAGCGTTTGCTGGCTCTGTAAACGCTCTAAACAGTGTTTCTGAGCATAACTTGGAGCAAAAGTGCAACTTTTGAAGAATGAACTGAAAACTCATATTTTGTTCTAAAACAGTGTTTGGATGTGATAACAAGCTGTTTTATCATGTTTGTAATGTTACACATGCATTTCCAAACAAGTAGTAAGTCTTGCATTAAGGCGTTCAAAACAGCGTTTGCTGGCGCTGTAAGCGCTCTAAACAGTGTTTCTGAGCATAACTTGTGGCAAAAGTGCAACTTTTGAAGACTGAAAAGAAAACTCATATTTTGTTCCAAAACAGTGTTTGGATGTGATAACAAGCTGTTTTATCATGTTTGTAATGTTACACATGCATTTCCAAACAAGTAGTAAGTCTTGTATTAAGGCGTTCAAAACCGCGTTTGCTGGCGCTGTAAGCGCTCTAAACAGTGTTTCTGAGCATAACTTGGAGCAAAAGTGCAACTTTTGAAGAATGAACTGAAAACTCATATTTTGTTCCAAAACAGTGTTTGGATGTGATAGCAAGCTGTTTTATCATGTTTGTAATGTTACACATGCATTTCCAAACAAGTAGTAAGTCTTGTATTAAGGCGTTCAAAACAGCGTTTGCTGGCGCTGTAAGCGCTCTAAACAGTGTTTCTGAGCATAACTTGTGGCAAAAGTGCAACTTTTGAAGAATGAAAAGAAAACTCATATTTTGTTCCAAAACAGTGTTTGGATGTGATAACAAGCTGTTTTATCATGTTTGTAATGTTACACATGCATTTCCAAACAAGTAGTAAGTCTTGTATTAAGGCGTTCAAAACAGCGTTTGCTGGCGCTGTTAGCGCTCTAAACAGTGTTTCTGAGCATAACTTGTGGCAAAAGTGCAACTTTTGAAGAATGAAAAGAAAACTCATATTTTGTTCCAAAACAGTGTTTGGATGTGATAACAAGCTGTTTTATCATGTTTGTAATGTTACACATGCATTTCCAAACAAGTAGTAAGTCTTGCATTTAGGCGTTCAAAACAGCGTTTGCTGGCTCTGTCAACGCTCTAAACAGTGTTTCTGAGCATAACTTGGAGCAAAAGTGCAACTTTTGAAGAATGAACTGAAAACTCATATTTTGTTCCAAAACAGTGTTTGGATGTGATAGCAAGCTGTTTTATCATGTTTATAATGTTACACATGCATTTCCAAACAAGTAGTAAGTCTTGTATTAAGGCGTTCAAAACCGTGTTTGCTGGCGCTGTAAGCGCTCTAAACAGTGTTTCTGAGCATAACTTGGAGCAAAAGTGCAACTTTTGAAGAATGAACTGAAAACTCATATTTTGTTCCAAAACAGTGTTTGGACGTGATAACAAGCTGTTTTATCATGTTTTTAATGTTACACATGCATTTCCAAACAAGTAGTAAGTCTTGTATTAAGGCGTTCAAAACAGCGTTTGCTGGCTCTGTAAACGCTCTAAACAGTGTTTCTGAGCATAACTTGTGGCAAAAGTGCAACTTTTGAAGAATGAACTGACAACTCATATTTTGTTCCAAAACAGTGTTTGGATGTGATAACAAGCTGTTTTATCATGTTTGTAATGTTACACATGCATTTCCAAACAAGTAGTAAGTCTTGTATTAAGGCGTTCAAAACAGCGTTTGCTGGCTCTGTAAACGCTCTAAACAGTGTTTCTGAGCATAACTTGGGGCAAAAGTGCAACTTTTGAAGAATGAACTGACAACTCATATTTTGTTCCAAAACAGTGTTTGGATGTGATAACAAGCTGTTTTATCATGTTTGTAATGTTACACATGCATTTCCAAACAAGTAGTAAGTCTTGCATTTAGGCGTTCAAAACAGCGTTTGCTGGCTCTGTAAACGCTCTAAACAGTGTTTCTGAGCATAACTTGGAGCAAAAGTGCAACTTTTGAAGAATGAACTGAAAACTCATATTTTGTTCCAAAACAGTGTTTGGATGTGATAGCAAGCTGTTTTATCATGTTTGTAATGTTACACATGCATTTCCAAACAAGTAGTAAGTCTTGTATTAAGGCGTTCAAAACAGCGTTTGCTGGCGCTGTAAGCGCTCTAAACAGTGTTTCTGAGCATAACTTGTGGCAAAAGTGCAACTTTTGAAGAATGAAAAGAAAACTCATATTTTGTTCCAAAACAGTGTTTGGATGTGATAACAAGCTGTTTTATCATGTTTGTAATGTTACACATGCATTTCCAAACAAGTAGTTAGTCTTGTATTAAGGCGTTCAAAACAGCGTTTGCTGGCGCTGTTAGCGCTCTAAACAGTGTTTCTGAGCATAACTTGTGGCAAAAGTGCAACTTTTGAAGAATGAAAAGAAAACTCATATTTTGTTCCAAAACAGTGTTTGGATGTGATAACAAGCTGTTTTATCATGTTTGTAATGTTACACATGCATTTCCAAACAAGTAGTAAGTCTTGTATTAAGGCGTTCAAAACCGCGTTTGCTGGCGCTGTAAGCGCTCTAAACAGTGTTTCTGAGCATAACTTGGAGCAAAAGTGCAACTTTTGAAGAATGAACTGAAAACTCATATTTTGTTCCAAAACAGTGTTTGGACGTGATAACAAGCTGTTTTATCATGTTTGTAATGTTACACATGCATTTCCAAACAAGTAGTAAGTCTTGTATTAAGGCGTTCAAAACAGCGTTTGCTGGCTCTGTAAACGCTCTAAACAGTGTTTCTGAGCATAACTTGGGGCAAAAGTGCAACTTTTGAAGAATGAACTGACAACTCATATTTTGTTCCAAAACAGTGTTTGGATGTGATAACAAGCTGTTTTATCATGTTTGTAATGTTACACATGCATTTCCAAACAAGTAGTAAGTCTTGCATTTAGGCGTTCAAAACAGCGTTTGCTGGCTCTGTAAACGCTCTAAACAGTGTTTCTGAGCATAACTTGGAGCAAAAGTGCAACTTTTGAAGAATGAACTGAAAACTCATATTTTGTTCCAAAACAGTGTTTGGATGTGATAGCAAGCTGTTTTATCATGTTTGTAATGTTACACATGCATTTCCAAACAAGTAGTAAGTCTTGTATTAAGGCGTTCAAAACAGCGTTTGCTGGCGCTGTAAGCGCTCTAAACAGTGTTTCTGAGCATAACTTGTGGCAAAAGTGCAACTTTTGAAGAATGAAAAGAAAACTCATATTTTGTTCCAAAACAGTGTTTGGATGTGATAACAAGCTGTTTTATCATGTTTGTAATGTTACACATGCATTTCCAAACAAGTAGTAAGTCTTGTATTAAGGCGTTCAAAACAGCGTTTGCTGGCGCTGTTAGCGCTCTAAACAGTGTTTCTGAGCATAACTTGTGGCAAAAGTGCAACTTTTGAAGAATGAAAAGAAAACTCATATTTTGTTCCAAAACAGTGTTTGGATGTGATAACAAGCTGTTTTATCATGTTTGTAATGTTACACATGCATTTCCAAACAAGTGGTAAGTCTTGCATTTAGGCATTCAAAACAGCGTTTGCTGGCTCTGTAAACGCTCTAAACAGTGTTTCTGAGCATAACTTGTGGCAAAAGTGCAACTTTTGAAGAATGAAAAGAAAACTCATATTTTGTTCCAAAACAGTGTTTGGATGTGATAACAAGCTGTTTTATCATGTTTGTAATGTTACACATGCATTTCCAAACAAGTAGTAAGTCTTGCATTTAGGCGTTCAAAACAGCGTTTGCTGGCTCTGTAAACGCTCTAAACAGTGTTTCTGAGCATAACTTGGAGCAAAAGTGCAACTTTTGAAGAATGAACTGAAAACTCATATTTTGTTCCAAAACAGTGTTTGGATGTGATAGCAAGCTGTTTTATCATGTTTATAATGTTACACATGCATTTCCAAACAAGTAGTAAGTCTTGTATTAAGGCGTTCAAAACCGCGTTTGCTGGCGCTGTAAGCGCTCTAAACAGTGTTTCTGAGCATAACTTGGAGCAAAAGTGCAACTTTTGAAGAATGAACTGAAAACTCATATTTTGTTCCAAAACAGTGTTTGGACGTGATAACAAGCTGTTTTATCATGTTTTTAATGTTACACATGCATTTCCAAACAAGTAGTAAGTCTTGTATTAAGGCGTTCAAAACAGCGTTTGCTGGCGCTGTAAGCGCTCTAAACAGTGTTTCTGAGCATAACTTGTGGCAAAAGTGCAACTTTTGAAGAATGAAAAGAAAACTCATATTTTGTTCCAAAACAGTGTTTGAATGTGATAACAAGCTGTTTTATCATGTTTGTAATGTTACACATGCATTTCCAAACAAGTAGTAAGTCTTGCATTTAGGCGTTCAAAACAGCGTTTGCTGGCTCTGTAAACGCTCTAAACAGTGTTTCTGAGCATAACTTGGAGCAAAAGTGCAACTTTTGAAGAATGAACTGAAAACTCATATTTTGTTCCAAAACAGTGTTTGGATGTGATAACAAGCTGTTTTATCATGTTTGTAATGTTACACATGCATTTCCAAACAAGTAGTAAGTCTTGTATTAAGGCGTTCAAAACAGCGTTTGCTGGCGCTGTAAGCGCTCTAAACAGTGTTTCTGAGCATAACTTGTGGCAAAAGTGCAACTTTTGAAGAATGAAAAGAAAACTCATATTTTGTTCCAAAACAGTGTTTGGATGTGATAACAAGCTGTTTTATCATGTTTGTAATGTTACATATGCATTTCCAAACAAGTGGTAAGTCTTGCATTTAGGCATATAAAACAGCGTTTGCTGGCTCTGTAAACGCTCTAAACAGTGTTTCTGAGCATAACTTGGAGCAAAAGTGCAACTTTTGAAGAATGAACTGAAAACTCATATTTTGTTCCAAAACAGTGTTTGGATGTGATAGCAAGCTGTTTTATCATGTTTGTAATGTTACACATGCATTTCCAAACAAGTAGTAAGTCTTGTATTAAGGCGTTCAAAACAACGTTTGCTGGCGCTGTAAGCGCTCTAAACAGTGTTTCTGAGCATAACTTGTGGCAAAAGTGCAACTTTTGAAGAATGAAAAGAAAACTCATATTTTGTTCCAAAACAGTGTTTGGATGTGATAACAAGCTGTTTTATCATGTTTGTAATGTTACACATGCATTTCCAAACAAGTAGTAAGTCTTGCATTTAGGCGTTCAAAACAGCGTTTGCTGGCTCTGTAAACGCTCTAAACAGTGTTTCTGAGCATAACTTGGAGCAAAAGTGCAACTTTTGAAGAATGAACTGAAAACTCATATTTTGTTCCAAAACAGTGTTTGGATGTGATAGCAAGCTGTTTTATCATGTTTATAATGTTACACATGCATTTCCAAACAAGTAGTAAGTCTTGTATTAAGGCGTTCAAAACCGCGTTTGCTGGCGCTGTAAGCGCTCTAAACAGTGTTTCTGAGCATAACTTGGAGCAAAAGTGCAACTTTTGAAGAATGAACTGAAAACTCATATTTTGTTCCAAAACAGTGTTTGGACGTGATAACAAGCTGTTTTATCATGTTTTTAATGTTACACATGCATTTCCAAACAAGTAGTAAGTCTTGTATTAAGGCGTTCAAAACAGCGTTTGCTGGCGCTGTAAGCGCTCTAAACAGTGTTTCTGAGCATAACTTGTGGCAAAAGTGCAACTTTTGAAGAATGAAAAGAAAACTCATATTTTGTTCCAAAACAGTGTTTGGATGTGATAACAAGCTGTTTTATCATGTTTGTAATGTTACACATGCATTTCCAAACAAGTAGTAAGTCTTGTATTAAGGCGTTCAAAACAGCGTTTGCTGGCGCTGTTAGCGCTCTAAACAGTGTTTCTGAGCATAACTTGTGGCAAAAGTGCAACTTTTGAAGAATGAAATGAAAACTCATATTTTGTTCCAAAACTGTGTTTGGATGTGATAACAAGCTGTTTTATCATGTTTGTAATGTTACACATGCATTTCCAAACAAGTAGTAAGTCTTGTATTAAGGCGTTCAAAACAGCGTTTGCTGGCTCTGTAAACGCTCTAAACAGTGTTTCTGAGCATAACTTGTGGCAAAAGTGCAACTTTTGAAGAATGAACTGACAACTCATATTTTGTTCCAAAACAGTGTTTGGATGTGATAGCAAGCTGTTTTATCATGTTTATAATGTTACACATGCATTTCCAAACAAGTAGTAAGTCTTGTATTAAGGCGTTCAAAACCGCGTTTGCTGGCGCTGTAAGCGCTCTAAACAGTGTTTCTGAGCATAACTTGGAGCAAAAGTGCAACTTTTAAAGAATGAACTGAAAACTCATATTTTGTTCCAAAACAGTGTTTGGACGTGATAACAAGCTGTTTTATCATGTTTTTAATGTTACACATGCATTTCCAAACAAGTAGTAAGTCTTGTATTAAGGCGTTCAAAACAGCGTTTGCTGGCGCTGTAAGCGCTCTAAACAGTGTTTCTGAGCATAACTTGTGGCAAAAGTGCAACTTTTGAAGAATGAAAAGAAAACTCATATTTTGTTCCAAAACAGTGTTTGGATGTGATAACAAGCTGTTTTATCATGTTTGTAATGTTACACATGCATTTCCAAACAAGTAGTTAGTCTTGTATTAAGGCGTTCAAAACAGCGTTTGCTGGCGCTGTTAGCGCTCTAAAACAGTGTTTCTGAGCATAACTTGTGGCAAAAGTGCAACTTTTGAAGAATGAAAAGAAAACTCATATTTTGTTCCAAAACAGTGTTTGGATGTGATAACAAGCTGTTTTATCATGTTTGTAATGTTACACATGCATTTCCAAACAAGTAGTAAGTCTTGTATTAAGGCGTTCAAAACCGCGTTTGCTGGCGCTGTAAGCGCTCTAAACAGTGTTTCTGAGCATAACTTGGAGCAAAAGTGCAACTTTTGAAGAATGAACTGAAAACTCATATTTTGTTCCAAAACAGTGTTTGGACGTGATAACAAGCTGTTTTATCATGTTTGTAATGTTACACATGCATTTCCAAACAAGTAGTAAGTCTTGTATTAAGGCGTTCAAAACAGCGTTTGCTGGCTCTGTAAACGCTCTAAACAGTGTTTCTGAGCATAACTTGGGGCAAAAGTGCAACTTTTGAAGAATGAACTGACAACTCATATTTTGTTCCAAAACAGTGTTTGGATGTGATAACAAGCTGTTTTATCATGTTTGTAATGTTACACATGCATTTCCAAACAAGTAGTAAGTCTTGCATTTAGGCGTTCAAAACAGCGTTTGCTGGCTCTGTAAACGCTCTAAACAGTGTTTCTGAGCATAACTTGGAGCAAAAGTGCAACTTTTGAAGAATGAACTGAAAACTCATATTTTGTTCCAAAACAGTGTTTGGATGTGATAGCAAGCTGTTTTATCATGTTTGTAATGTTACACATGCATTTCCAAACAAGTAGTAAGTCTTGTATTAAGGCGTTCAAAACAGCGTTTGCTGGCTCTGTAAACGCTCTAAACAGTGTTTCTGAGCATAACTTGTGGCAAAAGTGCAACTTTTGAAGAATGAACTGACAACTCATATTTTGTTCCAAAACAGTGTTTGGATGTGATAGCAAGCTGTTTTATCATGTTTATAATGTTACACATGCATTTCCAAACAAGTAGTAAGTCTTGTATTAAGGCGTTCAAAACCGCGTTTGCTGGCGCTGTAAGCGCTCTAAACAGTGTTTCTGAGCATAACTTGGAGCAAAAGTGCAACTTTTGAAGAATGAACTGAAAACTCATATTTTGTTCCAAAACAGTGTTTGGACGTGATAACAAGCTGTTTTATCATGTTTTTAATGTTACACATGCATTTCCAAACAAGTAGTAAGTCTTGTATTAAGGCGTTCAAAACAGCGTTTGCTGGCGCTGTAAGCGCTCTAAACAGTGTTTCTGAGCATAACTTGTGGCAAAAGTGCAACTTTTGAAGAATGAAAAGAAAACTCATATTTTGTTCCAAAACAGTGTTTGGATGTGATAACAAGCTGTTTTATCATGTTTGTAATGTTACACATGCATTTCCAAACAAGTAGTTAGTCTTGTATTAAGGCGTTCAAAACAGCGTTTGCTGGCGCTGTTAGCGCTCTAAACAGTGTTTCTGAGCATAACTTGTGGCAAAAGTGCAACTTTTGAAGAATGAAAAGAAAACTCATATTTTGTTCCAAAACAGTGTTTGGATGTGATAACAAGCTGTTTTATCATGTTTGTAATGTTACACATGCATTTCCAAACAAGTAGTAAGTCTTGTATTAAGGCGTTCAAAACCGCGTTTGCTGGCGCTGTAAGCGCTCTAAACAGTGTTTCTGAGCATAACTTGGAGCAAAAGTGCAACTTTTGAAGAATGAACTGAAAACTCATATTTTGTTCCAAAACAGTGTTTGGACGTGATAACAAGCTGTTTTATCATGTTTGTAATGTTACACATGCATTTCCAAACAAGTAGTAAGTCTTGTATTAAGGCGTTCAAAACAGCGTTTGCTGGCTCTGTAAACGCTCTAAACAGTGTTTCTGAGCATAACTTGGGGCAAAAGTGCAACTTTTGAAGAATGAACTGACAACTCATATTTTGTTCCAAAACAGTGTTTGGATGTGATAACAAGCTGTTTTATCATGTTTGTAATGTTACACATGCATTTCCAAACAAGTAGTAAGTCTTGCATTTAGGCGTTCAAAACAGCGTTTGCTGGCTCTGTAAACGCTCTAAACAGTGTTTCTGAGCATAACTTGGAGCAAAAGTGCAACTTTTGAAGAATGAACTGAAAACTCATATTTTGTTCCAAAACAGTGTTTGGATGTGATAGCAAGCTGTTTTATCATGTTTGTAATGTTACACATGCATTTCCAAACAAGTAGTAAGTCTTGTATTAAGGCGTTCAAAACAGCGTTTGCTGGCGCTGTAAGCGCTCTAAACAGTGTTTCTGAGCATAACTTGTGGCAAAAGTGCAACTTTTGAAGAATGAAAAGAAAACTCATATTTTGTTCCAAAACAGTGTTTGGATGTGATAACAAGCTGTTTTATCATGTTTGTAATGTTACACATGCATTTCCAAACAAGTAGTAAGTCTTGTATTAAGGCGTTCAAAACAGCGTTTGCTGGCGCTGTTAGCGCTCTAAACAGTGTTTCTGAGCATAACTTGTGGCAAAAGTGCAACTTTTGAAGAATGAAAAGAAAACTCATATTTTGTTCCAAAACAGTGTTTGGATGTGATAACAAGCTGTTTTATCATGTTTGTAATGTTACACATGCATTTCCAAACAAGTGGTAAGTCTTGCATTTAGGCATTCAAAACAGCGTTTGCTGGCTCTGTAAACGCTCTAAACAGTGTTTCTGAGCATAACTTGTGGCAAAAGTGCAACTTTTGAAGAATGAAAAGAAAACTCATATTTTGTTCCAAAACAGTGTTTGGATGTGATAACAAGCTGTTTTATCATGTTTGTAATGTTACACATGCATTTCCAAACAAGTAGTAAGTCTTGCATTTAGGCGTTCAAAACAGCGTTTGCTGGCTCTGTAAACGCTCTAAACAGTGTTTCTGAGCATAACTTGGAGCAAAAGTGCAACTTTTGAAGAATGAACTGAAAACTCATATTTTGTTCCAAAACAGTGTTTGGATGTGATAGCAAGCTGTTTTATCATGTTTATAATGTTACACATGCATTTCCAAACAAGTAGTAAGTCTTGTATTAAGGCGTTCAAAACCGCGTTTGCTGGCGCTGTAAGCGCTCTAAACAGTGTTTCTGAGCATAACTTGGAGCAAAAGTGCAACTTTTGAAGAATGAACTGAAAACTCATATTTTGTTCCAAAACAGTGTTTGGACGTGATAACAAGCTGTTTTATCATGTTTTTAATGTTACACATGCATTTCCAAACAAGTAGTAAGTCTTGTATTAAGGCGTTCAAAACAGCGTTTGCTGGCGCTGTAAGCGCTCTAAACAGTGTTTCTGAGCATAACTTGTGGCAAAAGTGCAACTTTTGAAGAATGAAAAGAAAACTCATATTTTGTTCCAAAACAGTGTTTGAATGTGATAACAAGCTGTTTTATCATGTTTGTAATGTTACACATGCATTTCCAAACAAGTAGTAAGTCTTGCATTTAGGCGTTCAAAACAGCGTTTGCTGGCTCTGTAAACGCTCTAAACAGTGTTTCTGAGCATAACTTGGAGCAAAAGTGCAACTTTTGAAGAATGAACTGAAAACTCATATTTTGTTCCAAAACAGTGTTTGGATGTGATAACAAGCTGTTTTATCATGTTTGTAATGTTACACATGCATTTCCAAACAAGTAGTAAGTCTTGTATTAAGGCGTTCAAAACAGCGTTTGCTGGCGCTGTAAGCGCTCTAAACAGTGTTTCTGAGCATAACTTGTGGCAAAAGTGCAACTTTTGAAGAATGAAAAGAAAACTCATATTTTGTTCCAAAACAGTGTTTGGATGTGATAACAAGCTGTTTTATCATGTTTGTAATGTTACATATGCATTTCCAAACAAGTGGTAAGTCTTGCATTTAGGCATATAAAACAGCGTTTGCTGGCTCTGTAAACGCTCTAAACAGTGTTTCTGAGCATAACTTGGAGCAAAAGTGCAACTTTTGAAGAATGAACTGAAAACTCATATTTTGTTCCAAAACAGTGTTTGGATGTGATAGCAAGCTGTTTTATCATGTTTGTAATGTTACACATGCATTTCCAAACAAGTAGTAAGTCTTGTATTAAGGCGTTCAAAACAACGTTTGCTGGCGCTGTAAGCGCTCTAAACAGTGTTTCTGAGCATAACTTGTGGCAAAAGTGCAACTTTTGAAGAATGAAAAGAAAACTCATATTTTGTTCCAAAACAGTGTTTGGATGTGATAACAAGCTGTTTTATCATGTTTGTAATGTTACACATGCATTTCCAAACAAGTAGTAAGTCTTGCATTTAGGCGTTCAAAACAGCGTTTGCTGGCTCTGTAAACGCTCTAAACAGTGTTTCTGAGCATAACTTGGAGCAAAAGTGCAACTTTTGAAGAATGAACTGAAAACTCATATTTTGTTCCAAAACAGTGTTTGGATGTGATAGCAAGCTGTTTTATCATGTTTATAATGTTACACATGCATTTCCAAACAAGTAGTAAGTCTTGTATTAAGGCGTTCAAAACCGCGTTTGCTGGCGCTGTAAGCGCTCTAAACAGTGTTTCTGAGCATAACTTGGAGCAAAAGTGCAACTTTTGAAGAATGAACTGAAAACTCATATTTTGTTCCAAAACAGTGTTTGGACGTGATAACAAGCTGTTTTATCATGTTTTTAATGTTACACATGCATTTCCAAACAAGTAGTAAGTCTTGTATTAAGGCGTTCAAAACAGCGTTTGCTGGCGCTGTAAGCGCTCTAAACAGTGTTTCTGAGCATAACTTGTGGCAAAAGTGCAACTTTTGAAGAATGAAAAGAAAACTCATATTTTGTTCCAAAACAGTGTTTGGATGTGATAACAAGCTGTTTTATCATGTTTGTAATGTTACACATGCATTTCCAAACAAGTAGTAAGTCTTGTATTAAGGCGTTCAAAACAGCGTTTGCTGGCGCTGTTAGCGCTCTAAACAGTGTTTCTGAGCATAACTTGTGGCAAAAGTGCAACTTTTGAAGAATGAAATGAAAACTCATATTTTGTTCCAAAACTGTGTTTGGATGTGATAACAAGCTGTTTTATCATGTTTGTAATGTTACACATGCATTTCCAAACAAGTAGTAAGTCTTGTATTAAGGCGTTCAAAACAGCGTTTGCTGGCTCTGTAAACGCTCTAAACAGTGTTTCTGAGCATAACTTGTGGCAAAAGTGCAACTTTTGAAGAATGAACTGACAACTCATATTTTGTTCCAAAACAGTGTTTGGATGTGATAGCAAGCTGTTTTATCATGTTTATAATGTTACACATGCATTTCCAAACAAGTAGTAAGTCTTGTATTAAGGCGTTCAAAACCGCGTTTGCTGGCGCTGTAAGCGCTCTAAACAGTGTTTCTGAGCATAACTTGGAGCAAAAGTGCAACTTTTGAAGAATGAACTGAAAACTCATATTTTGTTCCAAAACAGTGTTTGGACGTGATAACAAGCTGTTTTATCATGTTTTTAATGTTACACATGCATTTCCAAACAAGTAGTAAGTCTTGTATTAAGGCGTTCAAAACAGCGTTTGCTGGCGCTGTAAGCGCTCTAAACAGTGTTTCTGAGCATAAGTTGTGGCAAAAGTGCAACTTTTGAAAAATGAAAAGAAAACTCATATTTTGTTCCAAAACAGTGTTTGGATGTGATAGCAAGCTGTTTTATCATGTTTATAATGTTACACATGCATTTCCAAACAAGTAGTAAGTCTTGTATTAAGGCGTTCAAAACCGCGTTTGCTGGCGCTGTAAGCGCTCTAAACAGTGTTTCTGAGCATAACTTGGAGCAAAAGTGCAACTTTTGAAGAATGAACTGAAAACTCATATTTTGTTCCAAAACAGTGTTTGGACGTGATAACAAGCTGTTTTATCATGTTTTTAATGTTACACATGCATTTCCAAACAAGTAGTAAGTCTTGTATTAAGGCGTTCAAAACAGCGTTTGCTGGCGCTGTAAGCGCTCTAAACAGTGTTTCTGAGCATAACTTGTGGCAAAAGTGCAACTTTTGAAGAATGAAAAGAAAACTCATATTTTGTTCCAAAACAGTGTTTGGATGTGATAACAAGCTGTTTTATCATGTTTGTAATGTTACACATGCATTTCCAAACAAGTAGTAAGTCTTGTATTAAGGCGTTCAAAACAGCGTTTGCTGGCGCTGTTAGCGCTCTAAACAGTGTTTCTGAGCATAACTTGTGGCAAAAGTGCAACTTTTGAAGAATGAAAAGAAAACTCATATTTTGTTCCAAAACAGTGTTTGGATGTGATAACAAGCTGTTTTATCATGTTTGTAATGTTACACATGCATTTCCAAACAAGTAGTAAGTCTTGTATTAAGGCGTTCAAAACCGCGTTTGCTGGCGCTGTAAGCGCTCTAAACAGTGTTTCTGAGCATAACTTGGAGCAAAAGTGCAACTTTTGAAGAATGAACTGAAAACTCATATTTTGTTCCAAAACAGTGTTTGGACGTGATAACAAGCTGTTTTATCATGTTTGTAATGTTACACATGCATTTCCAAACAAGTAGTAAGTCTTGTATTAAGGCGTTCAAAACAGCGTTTGCTGGCTCTGTAAACGCTCTAAACAGTGTTTCTGAGCATAACTTGGGGCAAAAGTGCAACTTTTGAAGAATGAACTGACAACTCATATTTTGTTCCAAAACAGTGTTTGGATGTGATAACAAGCTGTTTTATCATGTTTGTAATGTTACACATGCATTTCCAAACAAGTAGTAAGTCTTGCATTTAGGCGTTCAAAACAGCGTTTGCTGGCTCTGTAAACGCTCTAAACAGTGTTTCTGAGCATAACTTGGAGCAAAAGTGCAACTTTTGAAGAATGAACTGAAAACTCATATTTTGTTCCAAAACAGTGTTTGGATGTGATAGCAAGCTGTTTTATCATGTTTGTAATGTTACACATGCATTTCCAAACAAGTAGTAAGTCTTGTATTAAGGCGTTCAAAACAGCGTTTGCTGGCGCTGTAAGCGCTCTAAACAGTGTTTCTGAGCATAACTTGTGGCAAAAGTGCAACTTTTGAAGAATGAAAAGAAAACTCATATTTTGTTCCAAAACAGTGTTTGGATGTGATAACAAGCTGTTTTATCATGTTTGTAATGTTACACATGCATTTCCAAACAAGTAGTAAGTCTTGTATTAAGGCGTTCAAAACAGCGTTTGCTGGCGCTGTTAGCGCTCTAAACAGTGTTTCTGAGCATAACTTGTGGCAAAAGTGCAACTTTTGAAGAATGAAAAGAAAACTCATATTTTGTTCCAAAACAGTGTTTGGATGTGATAACAAGCTGTTTTATCATGTTTGTAATGTTACACATGCATTTCCAAACAAGTGGTAAGTCTTGCATTTAGGCATTCAAAACAGCGTTTGCTGGCTCTGTAAACGCTCTAAACAGTGTTTCTGAGCATAACTTGTGGCAAAAGTGCAACTTTTGAAGAATGAAAAGAAAACTCATATTTTGTTCCAAAACAGTGTTTGGATGTGATAACAAGCTGTTTTATCATGTTTGTAATGTTACACATGCATTTCCAAACAAGTAGTAAGTCTTGCATTTAGGCGTTCAAAACAGCGTTTGCTGGCTCTGTAAACGCTCTAAACAGTGTTTCTGAGCATAACTTGGAGCAAAAGTGCAACTTTTGAAGAATGAACTGAAAACTCATATTTTGTTCCAAAACAGTGTTTGGATGTGATAGCAAGCTGTTTTATCATGTTTATAATGTTACACATGCATTTCCAAACAAGTAGTAAGTCTTGTATTAAGGCGTTCAAAACCGCGTTTGCTGGCGCTGTAAGCGCTCTAAACAGTGTTTCTGAGCATAACTTGGAGCAAAAGTGCAACTTTTGAAGAATGAACTGAAAACTCATATTTTGTTCCAAAACAGTGTTTGGACGTGATAACAAGCTGTTTTATCATGTTTTTAATGTTACACATGCATTTCCAAACAAGTAGTAAGTCTTGTATTAAGGCGTTCAAAACAGCGTTTGCTGGCGCTGTAAGCGCTCTAAACAGTGTTTCTGAGCATAACTTGTGGCAAAAGTGCAACTTTTGAAGAATGAAAAGAAAACTCATATTTTGTTCCAAAACAGTGTTTGAATGTGATAACAAGCTGTTTTATCATGTTTGTAATGTTACACATGCATTTCCAAACAAGTAGTAAGTCTTGCATTTAGGCGTTCAAAACAGCGTTTGCTGGCTCTGTAAACGCTCTAAACAGTGTTTCTGAGCATAACTTGGAGCAAAAGTGCAACTTTTGAAGAATGAACTGAAAACTCATATTTTGTTCCAAAACAGTGTTTGGATGTGATAACAAGCTGTTTTATCATGTTTGTAATGTTACACATGCATTTCCAAACAAGTAGTAAGTCTTGTATTAAGGCGTTCAAAACAGCGTTTGCTGGCGCTGTAAGCGCTCTAAACAGTGTTTCTGAGCATAACTTGTGGCAAAAGTGCAACTTTTGAAGAATGAAAAGAAAACTCATATTTTGTTCCAAAACAGTGTTTGGATGTGATAACAAGCTGTTTTATCATGTTTGTAATGTTACATATGCATTTCCAAACAAGTGGTAAGTCTTGCATTTAGGCATATAAAACAGCGTTTGCTGGCTCTGTAAACGCTCTAAACAGTGTTTCTGAGCATAACTTGGAGCAAAAGTGCAACTTTTGAAGAATGAACTGAAAACTCATATTTTGTTCCAAAACAGTGTTTGGATGTGATAGCAAGCTGTTTTATCATGTTTGTAATGTTACACATGCATTTCCAAACAAGTAGTAAGTCTTGTATTAAGGCGTTCAAAACAACGTTTGCTGGCGCTGTAAGCGCTCTAAACAGTGTTTCTGAGCATAACTTGTGGCAAAAGTGCAACTTTTGAAGAATGAACTGAAAACTCATATTTTGTTCCAAAACAGTGTTTGGATGTGATAGCAAGCTGTTTTATCATGTTTATAATGTTACACATGCATTTCCAAACAAGTAGTAAGTCTTGTATTAAGGCGTTCAAAACCGCGTTTGCTGGCGCTGTAAGCGCTCTAAACAGTGTTTCTGAGCATAACTTGGAGCAAAAGTGCAACTTTTGAAGAATGAACTGAAAACTCATATTTTGTTCCAAAACAGTGTTTGGACGTGATAACAAGCTGTTTTATCATGTTTTTAATGTTACACATGCATTTCCAAACAAGTAGTAAGTCTTGTATTAAGGCGTTCAAAACAGCGTTTGCTGGCGCTGTAAGCGCTCTAAACAGTGTTTCTGAGCATAACTTGTGGCAAAAGTGCAACTTTTGAAGAATGAAAAGAAAACTCATATTTTGTTCCAAAACAGTGTTTGGATGTGATAACAAGCTGTTTTATCATGTTTGTAATGTTACACATGCATTTCCAAACAAGTAGTAAGTCTTGTATTAAGGCGTTCAAAACAGCGTTTGCTGGCGCTGTTAGCGCTCTAAACAGTGTTTCTGAGCATAACTTGTGGCAAAAGTGCAACTTTTGAAGAATGAAATGAAAACTCATATTTTGTTCCAAAACTGTGTTTGGATGTGATAACAAGCTGTTTTATCATGTTTGTAATGTTACACATGCATTTCCAAACAAGTAGTAAGTCTTGTATTAAGGCGTTCAAAACAGCGTTTGCTGGCTCTGTAAACGCTCTAAACAGTGTTTCTGAGCATAACTTGTGGCAAAAGTGCAACTTTTGAAGAATGAACTGACAACTCATATTTTGTTCCAAAACAGTGTTTGGATGTGATAGCAAGCTGTTTTATCATGTTTATAATGTTACACATGCATTTCCAAACAAGTAGTAAGTCTTGTATTAAGGCGTTCAAAACCGCGTTTGCTGGCGCTGTAAGCGCTCTAAACAGTGTTTCTGAGCATAACTTGGAGCAAAAGTGCAACTTTTGAAGAATGAACTGAAAACTCATATTTTGTTCCAAAACAGTGTTTGGACGTGATAACAAGCTGTTTTATCATGTTTTTAATGTTACACATGCATTTCCAAACAAGTAGTAAGTCTTGTATTAAGGCGTTCAAAACAGCGTTTGCTGGCGCTGTAAGCGCTCTAAACAGTGTTTCTGAGCATAACTTGTGGCAAAAGTGCAACTTTTGAAAAATGAAAAGAAAACTCATATTTTGTTCCAAAACAGTGTTTGGATGTGATAGCAAGCTGTTTTATCATGTTTATAATGTTACACATGCATTTCCAAACAAGTAGTAAGTCTTGTATTAAGGCGTTCAAAACCGCGTTTGCTGGCGCTGTAAGCGCTCTAAACAGTGTTTCTGAGCATAACTTGGAGCAAAAGTGCAACTTTTGAAGAATGAACTGAAAACTCATATTTTGTTCCAAAACAGTGTTTGGACGTGATAACAAGCTGTTTTATCATGTTTTTAATGTTACACATGCATTTCCAAACAAGTAGTAAGTCTTGTATTAAGGCGTTCAAAACAGCGTTTGCTGGCGCTGTAAGCGCTCTAAACAGTGTTTCTGAGCATAACTTGTGGCAAAAGTGCAACTTTTGAAGAATGAAAAGAAAACTCATATTTTGTTCCAAAACAGTGTTTGGATGTGATAACAAGCTGTTTTATCATGTTTGTAATGTTACACATGCATTTCCAAACAAGTAGTAAGTCTTGTATTAAGGCGTTCAAAACAGCGTTTGCTGGCGCTGTTAGCGCTCTAAACAGTGTTTCTGAGCATAACTTGTGGCAAAAGTGCAACTTTTGAAGAATGAAATGAAAACTCATATTTTGTTCCAAAACAGTGTTTGGATGTGATAACAAGCTGTTTTATCATGTTTGTAATGTTACACATGCATTTCCAAACAAGTAGTAAGTCTTGTATTAAGGCGTTCAAAACAGCGTTTCCTGGCTCTGTAAACGCTCTAAACAGTGTTTCTGAGCATAACTTGTGGCAAAAGTGCAACTTTTGAAGAATGAACTGACAACTCATATTTTGTTCCAAAACAGTGTTTGGATGTGATAGCAAGCTGTTTTATCATGTTTATAATGTTACACATGCATTTCCAAACAAGTAGTAAGTCTTGTATTAAGGCGTTCAAAACCGCGTTTGCTGGCGCTGTAAGCGCTCTAAACAGTGTTTCTGAGCATAACTTGGAGCAAAAGTGCAACTTTTGAAGAATGAACTGAAAACTCATATTTTGTTCCAAAACAGTGTTTGGACGTGATAACAAGCTGTTTTATCATGTTTTTAATGTTACACATGCATTTCCAAACAAGTAGTAAGTCTTGTATTAAGGCGTTCAAAACAGCGTTTGCTGGCGCTGTAAGCGCTCTAAATAGTGTTTCTGAGCATAACTTGTGGCAAAAGTGCAACTTTTGAAAAATGAAAAGAAAACTCATATTTTGTTCCAAAACAGTGTTTGGATGTGATAACAAGCTGTTTTATCATGTTTGTAATGTTACACATGCATTTCCAAACAAGTAGTAAGTCTTGCATTTAGGCGTTCAAAACAGCGTTTGCTGGCTCTGTAAACGCTCTAAACAGTGTTTCTGAGCATAACTTGTGGCAAAAGTGCAACTTTTGAAGAATGAAAAGAAAACTCATATTTTGTTCCAAAACAGTGTTTGGATGTGATAACAAGCTGTTTTATCATGTTTGTAATGTTACACATGCATTTCCAAACAAGTGGTAAGTCTTGCATTTAGGCATTCAAAACAGCGTTTGCTGGCTCTGTAACGCTCTAAACAGTGTTTCTGAGCATAACTTGTGGCAAAAGTGCAACTTTTGAAGAATGAAAAGAAAACTCATATTTTGTTCCAAAACAGTGTTTGGATGTGATAACAAGCTGTTTTATCATGTTTGTAATGTTACACATGCATTTCCAAACAAGTAGTAAGTCTTGCATTTAGGCGTTCAAAACAGCGTTTGCTGGCTCTGTAAACGCTCTAAACAGTGTTTCTGAGCATAACTTGGAGCAAAAGTGCAACTTTTGAAGAATGAACTGAAAACTCATATTTTGTTCCAAAACAGTGTTTGGATGTGATAGCAAGCTGTTTTATCATGTTTATAATGTTACACATGCATTTCCAAACAAGTAGTAAGTCTTGTATTAAGGCGTTCAAAACCGTGTTTGCTGGCGCTGTAAGCGCTCTAAACAGTGTTTCTGAGCATAACTTGGAGCAAAAGTGCAACTTTTTGAAGAATGAACTGAAAACTCATATTTTGTTCCAAAACAGTGTTTGGACGTGATAACAAGCTGTTTTATCATGTTTTTAATGTTACACATGCATTTCCAAACAAGTAGTAAGTCTTGTATTAAGGCGTTCAAAACAGCGTTTGCTGGCTCTGTAAACGCTCTAAACAGTGTTTCTGAGCATAACTTGTGGCAAAAGTGCAACTTTTGGAAGAATGAACTGACAACTCATATTTTGTTCCAAAAACAGTGTTTGGATGTGATAACAAGCTGTTTTATCATGTTTGTAATGTTACACATGCATTTCCAAACAAGTAGTAAGTCTTGTATTAAGGCGTTCAAAACAGCGTTTGCTGGCGCTGTTAGCGCTCTAAACAGTGTTTCTGAGCATAACTTGTGGCAAAAGTGCAACTTTTGAAGAATGAAAAAGAAAACTCATATTTTGTTCCAAAACAGTGTTTGGATGTGATAACAAGCTGTTTTATCATGTTTGTAATGTTACACATGCATTTCCAAACAAGTGGTAAGTCTTGCATTTAGGCATTCAAAACAGCGTTTGCTGGCTCTGTAAACGCTCTAAACAGTGTTTCTGAGCATAACTTGGAGCAAAAGTGCAACTTTTGAAGAATGAACTGAAAACTCATATTTTGTTCCAAAACAGTGTTTGGATGTGATAGCAAGCTGTTTTATCATGTTTGTAATGTTACACATGCATTTCCAAACAAGTAGTAAGTCCTTGTATTAAGGCGTTCAAAACAACGTTTGCTGGCGCTGTAAGCGCTCTAAACAGTGTTTCTGAGCATAACTTGTGGCAAAAGTGCAACTTTTGAAGAATGAAAAGAAAACTCATATTTTGTTCCAAAACAGTGTTTGGATGTGATAACAAGCTGTTTTATCATGTTGTAATGTTACACATGCATTTCCAAACAAGTAGTAAGTCTTGTATTAAGGCGTTCAAAACAGCGTTTGCTGGCGCTGTTAGCGCTCTAAACAGTGTTTCTGAGCATAACTTGTGGCAAAAGTGCAACTTTTGAAGAATGAACTGAAAACTCATATTTTGTTCCAAAAACAGTGTTTGGATGTGATAACAAGCTGTTTTATCATGTTTGTAATGTTACACATGCATTTCCAAACAAGTAGTAAGTCTTGTATTAAGGCGTTCAAAACAGCGTTTGCTGGCTCTGTAAACGCTCTAAACAGTGTTTCTGAGCATAACTTGGAGCAAAAGTGCAACTTTTGAAGATGAACTGAAAACTCATATTTTGTTCCAAAACAGTGTTTGGATGTGATAGCAAGCTGTTTTATCATGTTTATAATGTTACACATGCATTTCCAAACAAGTAGTAAGTCTTGTATTAAGGCGTTCAAAACCGCGTTTGCTGGCGCTGTAAGCGCTCTAAACAGTGTTTCTGAGCATAACTTGGAGCAAAAGTGCAACTTTTGAAGAATGAACTGAAAACTCATATTTTGTTCCAAAACAGTGTTTGGACGTGATAACAAGCTGTTTTATCATGTTTTTAATGTTACACATGCATTTCCAAACAAGTAGTAAGTCTTGTATTAAGGCGTTCAAAACAGCGTTTGCTGGCGCTGTAAGCGCTCTAAACAGTGTTTCTGAGCATAACTTGTGGCAAAAGTGCAACTTTTGAAGAATGAAAAGAAAACTCATATTTTGTTCCAAAACAGTGTTTGAATGTGATAACAAGCTGTTTTATCATGTTTGTAATGTTACACATGCATTTCCAAACAAGTAGTAAGTCTTGCATTTAGGCGTTCAAAACAGCGTTTGCTGGCTCTGTAAACGCTCTAAACAGTGTTTCTGAGCATAACTTGGAGCAAAAGTGCAACTTTTGAAGAATGAACTGAAAACTCATATTTTGTTCCAAAACAGTGTTTGGATGTGATAACAAGCTGTTTTATCATGTTTGTAATGTTACACATGCATTTCCAAACAAGTAGTAAGTCTTGTATTAAGGCGTTCAAAACAGCGTTTGCTGGCGCTGTTAGCGCTCTAAACAGTGTTTCTGAGCATAACTTGTGGCAAAAGTGCAACTTTTGAAGAATGAAAAGAAAACTCATATTTTGTTCCAAAACAGTGTTTGGATGTGATAACAAGCTGTTTTATCATGTTTGTAATGTTACACATGCATTTCCAAACAAGTGGTAAGTCTTGCATTTAGGCATTCAAAACAGCGTTTGCTGGCTCTGTAAACGCTCTAAACAGTGTTTCTGAGCATAACTTGGAGCAAAAGTGCAACTTTTGAAGAATGAACTGAAAACTCATATTTTGTTCCAAAACAGTGTTTGGATGTGATAGCAAGCTGTTTTATCATGTTTGTAATGTTACACATGCATTTCCAAACAAGTAGTAAGTCTTGTATTAAGGCGTTCAAAACAACGTTTGCTGGCGCTGTAAGCGCTCTAAACAGTGTTTCTGAGCATAACTTGTGGCAAAAGTGCAACTTTTGAAGAATGAAAAGAAAACTCATATTTTGTTCCAAAACAGTGTTTGGATGTGATAACAAGCTGTTTTATCATGTTTGTAATGTTACACATGCATTTCCAAACAAGTAGTAAGTCTTGTATTAAGGCGTTCAAAACAGCGTTTGCTGGCGCTGTTAGCGCTCTAAACAGTGTTTCTGAGCATAACTTGGAGCAAAAGTGCAACTTTTGAAGAATGAACTGAAAACTCATATTTTGTTCCAAAACAGTGTTTGGATGTGATAGCAAGCTGTTTTATCATGTTTATAATGTTACACATGCATTTCCAAACAAGTAGTAAGTCTTGTATTAAGGCGTTCAAAACCGCGTTTGCTGGCGCTGTAAGCGCTCTAAACAGTGTTTCTGAGCATAACTTGGAGCAAAAGTGCAACTTTTGAAGAATGAACTGAAAACTCATATTTTGTTCCAAAACAGTGTTTGGACGTGATAACAAGCTGTTTTATCATGTTTTTAATGTTACACATGCATTTCCAAACAAGTAGTAAGTCTTGTATTAAGGCGTTCAAAACAGCGTTTGCTGGCGCTGTAAGCGCTCTAAACAGTGTTTCTGAGCATAACTTGTGGCAAAAGTGCAACTTTTGAAGAATGAAAAGAAAACTCATATTTTGTTCCAAAACAGTGTTTGAATGTGATAACAAGCTGTTTTATCATGTTTGTAATGTTACACATGCATTTCCAAACAAGTAGTAAGTCTTGCATTTAGGCGTTCAAAACAGCGTTTGCTGGCTCTGTAAACGCTCTAAACAGTGTTTCTGAGCATAACTTGGAGCAAAAGTGCAACTTTTGAAGAATGAACTGAAAACTCATATTTTGTTCCAAAACAGTGTTTGGATGTGATAACAAGCTGTTTTATCATGTTTGTAATGTTACACATGCATTTCCAAACAAGTAGTAAGTCTTGTATTAAGGCGTTCAAAACAGCGTTTGCTGGCGCTGTTAGCGCTCTAAACAGTGTTTCTGAGCATAACTTGTGGCAAAAGTGCAACTTTTGAAGAATGAAAAGAAAACTCATATTTTGTTCCAAAACAGTGTTTGGATGTGATAACAAGCTGTTTTATCATGTTTGTAATGTTACACATGCATTTCCAAACAAGTGGTAAGTCTTGCATTTAGGCATTCAAAACAGCGTTTGCTGGCTCTGTAAACGCTCTAAACAGTGTTTCTGAGCATAACTTGGAGCAAAAGTGCAACTTTTGAAGAATGAACTGAAAACTCATATTTTGTTCCAAAACAGTGTTTGGATGTGATAGCAAGCTGTTTTATCATGTTTGTAATGTTACACATGCATTTCCAAACAAGTAGTAAGTCTTGTATTAAGGCGTTCAAAACAACGTTTGCTGGCGCTGTAAGCGCTCTAAACAGTGTTTCTGAGCATAACTTGTGGCAAAAGTGCAACTTTTGAAGAATGAAAAGAAAACTCATATTTTGTTCCAAAACAGTGTTTGGATGTGATAACAAGCTGTTTTATCATGTTTGTAATGTTACACATGCATTTCCAAACAAGTAGTAAGTCTTGTATTAAGGCGTTCAAAACAGCGTTTGCTGGCGCTGTTAGCGCTCTAAACAGTGTTTCTGAGCATAACTTGGAGCAAAAGTGCAACTTTTGAAGAATGAACTGAAAACTCATATTTTGTTCCAAAACAGTGTTTGGATGTGATAGCAAGCTGTTTTATCATGTTTATAATGTTACACATGCATTTCCAAACAAGTAGTAAGTCTTGTATTAAGGCGTTCAAAACCGCGTTTGCTGGCGCTGTAAGCGCTCTAAACAGTGTTTCTGAGCATAACTTGGAGCAAAAGTGCAACTTTTGAAGAATGAACTGAAAACTCATATTTTGTTCCAAAACAGTGTTTGGACGTGATAACAAGCTGTTTTATCATGTTTTTAATGTTACACATGCATTTCCAAACAAGTAGTAAGTCTTGTATTAAGGCGTTCAAAACAGCGTTTGCTGGCGCTGTAAGCGCTCTAAACAGTGTTTCTGAGCATAACTTGTGGCAAAAGTGCAACTTTTGAAGAATGAAAAGAAAACTCATATTTTGTTCCAAAACAGTGTTTGAATGTGATAACAAGCTGTTTTATCATGTTTGTAATGTTACACATGCATTTCCAAACAAGTAGTAAGTCTTGCATTTAGGCGTTCAAAACAGCGTTTGCTGGCTCTGTAAACGCTCTAAACAGTGTTTCTGAGCATAACTTGGAGCAAAAGTGCAACTTTTGAAGAATGAACTGAAAACTCATATTTTGTTCCAAAACAGTGTTTGGATGTGATAACAAGCTGTTTTATCATGTTTGTAATGTTACACATGCATTTCCAAACAAGTAGTAAGTCTTGTATTAAGGCGTTCAAAACAGCGTTTGCTGGCGCTGTTAGCGCTCTAAACAGTGTTTCTGAGCATAACTTGTGGCAAAAGTGCAACTTTTGAAGAATGAAAAGAAAACTCATATTTTGTTCCAAAACAGTGTTTGGATGTGATAACAAGCTGTTTTATCATGTTTGTAATGTTACACATGCATTTCCAAAAAAGTGGTAAGTCTTGCATTTAGGCATTCAAAACAGCGTTTGCTGGCTCTGTAAACGCTCTAAACAGTGTTTCTGAGCATAACTTGGAGCAAAAGTGCAACTTTTGAAGAATGAACTGAAAACTCATATTTTGTTCCAAAACAGTGTTTGGATGTGATAGCAAGCTGTTTTATCATGTTTGTAATGTTACACATGCATTTCCAAACAAGTAGTAAGTCTTGTATTAAGGCGTTCAAAACAACGTTTGCTGGCGCTGTAAGTGCTCTAAACAGTGTTTCTGAGCATAACTTGTGGCAAAAGTGCAACTTTTGAAGAATGAAAAGAAAACTCATATTTTGTTCCAAAACAGTGTTTGGATGTGATAACAAGCTGTTTTATCATGTTTGTAATGTTACACATGCATTTCCAAACAAGTAGTAAGTCTTGTATTAAGGCGTTCAAAACAGCGTTTGCTGGCGCTGTTAGCGCTCTAAACAGTGTTTCTGAGCATAACTTGTGGCAAAAGTGCAACTTTTGAAGAATGAACTGAAAACTCATATTTTGTTCCAAAACAGTGTTTGGATGTGATAACAAGCTGTTTTATCATGTTTGTAATGTTACACATGCATTTCCAAACAAGTAGTAAGTCTTGTATTAAGGCGTTCAAAACAGCGTTTGCTGGCTCTGTAAACGCTCTAAACAGTGTTTCTGAGCATAACTTGTGGCAAAAGTGCAACTTTTGAAGAATGAACTGAAAACTCATATTTTGTTCCAAAACAGTGTTTGGATGTGATAACAAAGCTGTTTTATCATGTTTGTAATGTTACACATGCATTTCCAAACAAGTAGTAAGTCTTGTATTAAGGCGTTCAAAACAGCGTTTGCTGGCTCTGTAAACGCTCTAAACAGTGTTTCTGAGCATAACTTGTGGCAAAAGTGCAACTTTTGAAGAATGAACTGACAACTCATATTTTGTTCCAAAACAGTGTTTCGATGTGATAACAAGCTGTTTTATCATGTTTGTAATGTTACACATGCATTTCCAAACAAGTAGTAAGTCTTGCATTTAGGCGTTCAAAACAGCGTTTGCTGGCTCTGTAAACGCTCTAAACAGTGTTTCTGAGCATAACTTGGAGCAAAAGTGCAACTTTTGAAGAATGAACTGAAAACTCATATTTTGTTCCAAAACAGTGTTTGGATGTGATAGCAAGCTGTTTTATCATGTTTATAATGTTACACATGCATTTCCAAACAAGTAGTAAGTCTTGTATTAAGGCGTTCAAAACCGCGTTTGCTGGCGCTGTAAGCGCTCTAAACAGTGTTTCTGAGCATAACTTGGAGCAAAAGTGCAACTTTTGAAGAATGAACTGAAAACTCATATTTTGTTCCAAAACAGTGTTTGGACGTGATAACAAGCTGTTTTATCATGTTTTTAATGTTACACATGCATTTCCAAACAAGTAGTAAGTCTTGTATTAAGGCGTTCAAAACAACGTTTGCTGGCGCTGTAAGCGCTCTAAACAGTGTTTCTGAGCATAACTTGTGGCAAAAGTGCAACTTTTGAAGAATGAAAAGAAAACTCATATTTTGTTCCAAAACAGTGTTTGGATGTGATAACAAGCTGTTTTATCATGTTTGTAATGTTACACATGCATTTCCAAACAAGTAGTAAGTCTTGTATTAAGGCGTTCAAAACAGCGTTTGCTGGCGCTGTTAGCGCTCTAAACAGTGTTTCTGAGCATAACTTGTGGCAAAAGTGCAACTTTTGAAGAATGAACTGAAAACTCATATTTTGTTCCAAAACAGTGTTTGGATGTGATAACGAGCTGTTTTATCATGTTTGTAATGTTACACATGCATTTCCAAACAAGTAGTAAGTCTTGTATTAAGGCGTTCAAAACAGCGTTTGCTGGCTCTGTAAACGCTCTAAACAGTGTTTCTGAGCATAACTTGGAGCAAAAGTGCAACTTTTGAAGAATGAACTGAAAACTCATATTTTGTTCCAAAACAGTGTTTGGATGTGATAGCAAGCTGTTTTATCATGTTTATAATGTTACACATGCATTTCCAAACAAGTAGTAAGTCTTGTATTAAGGCGTTCAAAACCGCGTTTGCTGGCGCTGTAAGCGCTCTAAACAGTGTTTCTGAGCATAACTTGGAGCAAAAGTGCAACTTTTGAAGAATGAACTGAAAACTCATATTTTGTTCCAAAACAGTGTTTGGACGTGATAACAAGCTGTTTTATCATGTTTTTAATGTTACACATGCATTTCCAAACAAGTAGTAAGTCTTGTATTAAGGCGTTCAAAACAGCGTTTGCTGGCGCTGTAAGCGCTCTAAACAGTGTTTCTGAGCATAACTTGTGGCAAAAGTGCAACTTTTGAAGAATGAAAAGAAAACTCATATTTTGTTCCAAAACAGTGTTTGAATGTGATAACAAGCTGTTTTATCATGTTTGTAATGTTACACATGCATTTCCAAACAAGTAGTAAGTCTTGCATTAGGCGTTCAAAACAGCGTTTGCTGGCTCTGTAAACGCTCTAAACAGTGTTTCTGAGCATAACTTGGAGCAAAAGTGCAACTTTTGAAGAATGAACTGAAAACTCATATTTTTGTTCCAAAACAGTGTTTGGATGTGATAACAAGCTGTTTTATCATGTTTGTAATGTTACACATGCATTTCCAAACAAGTAGTAAGTCTTGTATTAAGGCGTTCAAAACAGCGGTTTGCTGGCGCTGTTAGCGCTCTAAACAGTGTTTTCTGAGCATAACTTGTGGCAAAAGTGCAACTTTTGAAGAATGAAAAGAAAACTCATATTTTGTTCCAAAACAGTGTTTGGATGTGATAACAAGCTGTTTTATCATGTTTGTAATGTTACACATGCATTTCCAAACAAGTGGTAAGTCTTGCATTTAGGCATTCAAAACAGCGTTTGCTGGCTCTGTAAACGCTCTAAACAGTGTTTCTGAGCATAACTTGGAGCAAAAGTGCAACTTTTGAAGAATGAACTGAAAACTCATATTTTGTTCCAAAACAGTGTTTGGACGTGATAACAAGCTGTTTTATCATGTTTTTAATGTTACACATGCATTTCCAAACAAGTAGTAAGTCTTGTATTAAGGCGTTCAAAACAGCGTTTGCTGGCGCTGTAAGCGCTCTAAACAGTGTTTCTGAGCATAACTTGTGGCACAAAGTGCAACTTTTGAAGAATGAAAAGAAAACTCATATTTTGTTCCAAAACAGTGTTTGAATGTGATAACAAGCTGTTTTATCATGTTTGTAATGTTACACATGCATTTCCAAACAAGTAGTAAGTCTTGCATTTAGGCGTTCAAAACAGCGTTTGCTGGCTCTGTAAACGCTCTAAACAGTGTTTCTGAGCATAACTTGGAGCAAAAGTGCAACTTTTGAAGAATGAACTGAAAACTCATATTTTGTTCCAAAACAGTGTTTGAATGTGATAACAAGCTGTTTTATCATGTTTGTAATGTTACACATGCATTTCCAAACAAGTAGTAAGTCTTGCATTTAGGCGTTCAAAACAGCGTTTGCTGGCTCTGTAAACGCTCTAAACAGTGTTTCTGAGCATAACTTGGAGCAAAAGTGCAACTTTTGAAGAATGAACTGAAAACTCATATTTTGTTCCAAAACAGTGTTTGGATGTGATAACAAGCTGTTTATATCATGTTTGTAATGTTACACATGCATTTCCAAACAAGTAGTAAGTCTTGTATTAAGGCGTTCAAACAGCGTTTGCTGGCGCTGTTAGCGCTCTAAACAGTGTTTCTGAGCATAACTTGTGGCAAAAGTGCAACTTTTGAAGAATGAAAAGAAAACTCATATTTTGTTCCAAAACAGTGTTTGGATGTGATAACAAGCTGTTTTATCATGTTTGTAATGTTACACATGCATTTCCAAAAAAGTGGTAAGTCTTGCATTTAGGCATTCAAAACAAGCGTTTGCTGGCTCTGTAAACGCTCTAAACAGTGTTTCTGAGCATAACTTGGAGCAAAAGTGCAACTTTTGAAGAATGAACTGAAAAACTCATATTTTTGTTCCAAAACAGTGTTTGGATGTGATAGCAAGCTGTTTTATCATGTTTGTAATGTTACACATGCATTTCCAAACAAGTAGTAAGTCTTGTATTAAGGCGTTCAAAACAACGTTTGCTGGCGCTGTAAGTGCTCTAAACAGTGTTTTCTGAGCATAACTTGTGGCAAAAGTGCAACTTTTGAAGAATGAAAAGAAAACTCATATTTTGTTCCAAAACAGTGTTTGGATGTGATAACAAGCTGTTTTATCATGTTTGTAATGTTACACATGCATTTCCAAACAAGTAGTAAGTCTTGTATTAAGGCGTTTCAAAACAGCGTTTGCTGGCGCTGTTAGCGCTCTAAACAGTGTTTTCTGAGCATAACTTGTGGCAAAAGTGGCAACTTTTGAAGAATGAACTGAAAACTCATATTTTGTTCCAAAACAGTGTTTGGATGTGATAGCAAGCTGTTTTATCATGTTTGTAATGTTACACATGCATTTCCAAACAAGTAGTAAGTCTTGTATTAAGGCGTTCAAAACAACGTTTGCTGGCGCTGTAAGTGCTCTAAACAGTGTTTTCTGAGCATAACTTGTGGCAAAAGTGCAACTTTTGAAGAATGAAAAGAAAACTCATATTTTGTTCCAAAACAGTGTTTGGATGTGATAACAAGCTGTTTTATCATGTTTGTAATGTTACACATGCATTTCCAAACAAGTAGTAAGTCTTGTATTAAGGCGTTCAAAACAGCGTTTGCTGGCGCTGTTAGCGCTCTAAACAGTGTTTCTGAGCATAACTTGTGGCAAAAGTGCAACTTTTGAAGAATGAACTGAAAACTCATATTTTGTTCCAAAACAGTGTTTGGATGTGATAACAAGCTGTTTTATCATGTTTGTAATGTTACACATGCATTTCCAAACAAGTAGTAAGTCTTGTATTAAGGCGTTCAAAACAGCGTTTGCTGGCTCTGTAAACGCTCTAAACAGTGTTTCTGAGCATAACTTGTGGCAAAAGTGCAACTTTTGAAGAATGAACTGAAAACTCATATTTTGTTCCAAAACAGTGTTTGGATGTGATAACAAGCTGTTTTATCATGTTTGTAATGTTACACATGCATTTCCAAACAAGTAGTAAGTCTTGTATTAAGGCGTTCAAAACAGCGTTTGCTGGCTCTGTAAACGCTCTAAACAGTGTTTCTGAGCATAACTTGTGGCAAAAGTGCAACTTTTGAAGAATGAACTGACAACTCATATTTTGTTCCAAAACAGTGTTTTCGATGTGATAACAAGCTGTTTTATCATGTTTGTAATGTTACACATGCATTTCCAAACAAGTAGTAAGTCTTGCATTTAGGCGTTCAAAACAGCGTTTGCTGGCTCTGTAAACGCTCTAAACAGTGTTTCTGAGCATAACTTGGAGCAAAAGTGCAACTTTTGAAGAATGAACTGAAAACTCATATTTTGTTCCAAAACAGTGTTTGGATGTGATAGGCAAGCTGTTTTATCATGTTTATAATGTTACACATGCATTTCCAAACAAGTAGTAAGTCTTGTATTAAGGCGTTCAAAACCGCGTTTGCTGGCGCTGTAAGCGCTCTAAACAGTGGTTTCTGAGCATAACTTGGAGCAAAAGTGCAACTTTTGAAGAATGAACTGAAAACTCATATTTTGTTCCAAAATACAGTGTTTGGATGTGATAACAAGCTGTTTTATCATGTTTGTAATGTTACACATGCATTTCCAAACAAGTAGTAAGTCTTGTATTAAGGCGTTCAAAAACAGCGTTTGCTGGCTCTGTAAACGCTCTAAACAGTGTTTCTGAGCATAACTTGGAGCAAAAGTGCAACTTTTGAAGAATGAACTGAAAACTCATATTTTGTTCCAAAACAGTGTTTGGATGTGATAGCAAGCTGTTTTATCAATGTTTATAATGTTACACATGCATTTCCAAACAAGTAGTAAGTCTTGTATTAAGGCGTTCAAAACCGCGTTTTGCTGGCGCTGTAAGCGCTCTAAACAGTGTTTCTGAGCATAACTTGGAGCAAAAGTGCAACTTTTGAAGAATGAACTGAAAACTCATATTTTGTTCCAAAAACAGTGTTTGGACGTGATAACAAGCTGTTTTAATCATGTTTTTTAATGTTACACATGCATTTCCAAACAAGTAGTAAGTCTTGTATTAAGGCGTTCAAAACAGCGTTTGCTGGCGCTGTAAGCGCTCTAAACAGTGTTTCTGAGCATAACTTGTGGCAAAAGTGCAACTTTTGAAGAATGAAAAGAAAACTCATATTTTGTTCCAAAACAGTGTTTGAATGTGATAACAAGCTGTTTTATCATGTTTGTAATGTTACACATGCATTTCCAAACAAGTAGTAAGTCTTGCATTTAGGCGTTCAAAACAGCGTTTGCTGGCTCTGTAAACGCTCTAAACAGTGTTTCTGAGCATAACTTGGAGCAAAAGTGCAACTTTTGAAGAATGAACTGAAAACTCATATTTTGTTCCAAAACAGTGTTTGGATGTGATAACAAGCTGTTTTATCATGTTTGTAATGTTACACATGCATTTCCAAACAAGTAGTAAGTCTTGTATTAAGGCGTTCAAAACAGCGTTTGCTGGCGCTGTTAGCGCTCTAAACAGTGTTTCTGAGCATAACTTGTGGCAAAAGTGCAACTTTTGAAGAATTGAAAAGAAAACTCATATTTTGTTCCAAAACAGTGTTTGGATGTGATAACAAGCTGTTTTATCATGTTTGTAATGTTACACATGCATTTCCAAACAAGTGGTAAGTCTTGCATTTAGGCATTCAAAACAGCGTTTGCTGGCTCTGTAAACGCTCTAAACAGTGTTTCTGAGCATAACTTGGAGCAAAAGTGCAACTTTTGAAGAATGAACTGAAAACTCATATTTTGTTCCAAAACAGTGTTTGGATGTGATAGCAAGCTGTTTTATCATGTTTGTAATGTTACACATGCATTTCCAAACAAGTAGTAAGTCTTGTATTAAGGCGTTCAAAACAACGTTTGCTGGCGCTGTAAGCGCTCTAAACAGTGTTTCTGAGCATAACTTGTGGCAAAAGTGCAACTTTTGAAGAATGAAAAGAAAACTCATATTTTGTTCCAAAACAGTGTTTGGATGTGATAACAAGCTGTTTTATCATGTTTGTAATGTTACACATGCATTTCCAAACAAGTAGTAAGTTCTTGTATTAAGGCGTTCAAAACAGCGTTTGCTGGCGCTGTTAGCGCTCTAATCAGTGTTTCTGAGCATAACTTGGAGCAAAAGTGCAACTTTTGAAGAATGAACTGAAAACTCATATTTTGTTCCAAAACAGTGTTTGGATGTGATAGCAAGCTGTTTTATTCATGTTTATAATGTTACACATGCATTTCCAAACAAGTAGTAAGTCTTGTATTAAGGCGTTCAAAACCGCGTTTGCTGGCGCTGTAAGCGCTCTAAACAGTGTTTCTGAGCATAACTTGGAGCAAAAGTGCAACTTTTGAAGAATGAACTGAAAACTCATATTTTGTTCCAAAACAGTGTTTGGACGTGATAACAAGCTGTTTTATCATGTTTTTAATGTTACACCATGCATTTCCAAACAAGTAGTAAGTCTTGTATTAAAGGCGTTCAAAACAGCGTTTGCTGGCGCTGTAAGCGCTCTAAAACAGTGTTTCTGAGCATAACTTGTGGCAAAAGTGCAACTTTTGAAGAATGAAAGAAAACTCATATTTTGTTCCAAAACAGTGTTTGAATGTGATAACAAGCTGTTTTACATGCATTTCCAAACAAGTAGTAAGTCTTGCATTTAGGCGTTCAAAACAGCGTTTGCTGGCTCTGTAAACGCTCTAAACAGTGTTTCTGAGCATAACTTGGAGCAAAAGTGCAACTTTTGAAGAATGAACTGAAAACTCATATTTTGTTCCAAAAACAGTGTTTGGATGTGATAACAAGCTGTTTTATCATGTTTGTAATGTTACACATGCATTTCCAAACAAGTAGTAAGTCTTGTATTAAGGCGTTCAAAACAGCGTTTGCTGGCGCTGTTAGCGCTCTAAACAGTGTTTCTGAGCATAACTTGTGGCAAAAGTGCAACTTTTGAAGAATGAAAAGAAAACTCATATTTTGTTCCAAAACAGTGTTTGGATGTGATAACAAGCTGTTTTATCATGTTTGTAATGTTACACATGCATTTCCAAAAAAGTGGTAAGTCTTGCATTTAGGCATTCAAAACAGCGTTTGCTGGCTCTGTAAACGCTCTAAACAGTGTTTCTGAGCATAACTTGGAGCAAAAGTGCAACTTTTGAAGAATGAACTGAAAACTCATATTTTGTTCCAAAACAGTGTTTGGATGTGATAGCAAGCTGTTTTATCATGTTTGTAATGTTACACATGCATTTCCAAACAAGTAGTAAGTCTTGTATTAAGGCGTTCAAAACAACGTTTGCTGGCGCTGTAAGTGCTCTAAACAGTGTTTCTGAGCATAACTTGTGGCAAAAGTGCAACTTTTGAAGAATGAAAAGAAAACTCATATTTTGTTCCAAAACAGTGTTTGGATGTGATAACAAGCTGTTTTATCATGTTTGTAATGTTACACATGCATTTCCAAACAAGTAGTAAGTCTTGTATTAAGGCGTTCAAAACAAGCGTTTGCTGGCGCTGTTAGCGCTCTAAACAGTGTTTCTGAGCATAACTTGTGGCAAAAGTGCAACTTTTGAAGAATGAACTGAAAACTCATATTTTGTTCCAAAACAGTGTTTGGATGTGATAACAAGCTGTTTTATCATGTTTGTAATGTTACACATGCATTTCCAAACAAGTAGTAAGTCTTGTATTAAGGCGTTCAAAACAGCGTTTGCTGGCTCTGTAAACGCTCTAAAACAGTGTTTCTGAGCATAACTTGTGGCAAAAGTGCAACTTTTGAAGAATGAACTGAAAACTCATATTTTGTTCCAAAACAGTGTTTGGATGTGATAACAAGCTGTTTTATCATGTTTGTAATGTTACACATGCATTTCCAAACAAGTAGTAAGTCTTGTATTAAGGCGTTCAAAACAGCGTTTGCTGGCTCTGTAAACGCTCTAAACAGTGTTTCTGAGCATAACTTGTGGCAAAAGTGCAACTTTTGAAGAATGAACTGACAACTCATATTTTGTTCCAAAACAGTGTTTCGATGTGATAACAAGCTGTTTTATCATGTTTGTAATGTTACACATGCATTTCCAAACAAGTAGTAAGTCTTGCATTTAGGCGTTCAAAACAGCGTTTGCTGGCTCTGTAAACGCTCTAAACAGTGTTTCTGAGCATAACTTGGAGCAAAAGTGCAACTTTTGAAGAATGAACTGAAAACTCATATTTTGTTCCAAAACAGTGTTTGGATGTGATAGCAAGCTGTTTTATCATGTTTATAATGTTACACATGCATTTCCAAACAAGTAGTAAGTCTTGTATTAAGGCGTTCAAAACCGCGTTTGCTGGCGCTGTAAGCGCTCTAAACAGTGTTTCTGAGCATAACTTGGAGCAAAAGTGCAACTTTTGAAGAATGAACTGAAAACTCATATTTTGTTCCAAAACAGTGTTTGGGACGTGATAACAAGCTGTTTTTATCATGTTTTTTAATGTTACACATGCATTTCCAAACAAGTAGTAAGTCTTGTATTAAGGCGTTCAAAACAACGTTTGCTGGCGCTGTAAGCGCTCTAAACAGTGTTTCTGAGCATAACTTGTGGCAAAAGTGCAACTTTTGAAGAATGAAAAGAAAACTCATATTTTGTTCCAAAACAGTGTTTGGATGTGATAACAAGCTGTTTTATCATGTTTGTAATGTTACACATGCATTTCCAAACAAGTAGTAAGTCTTGTATTAAGGCGTTCAAACAGCGTTTGCTGGCGCTGTTAGCGCTCTAAACAGTGTTTCTGAGCATAACTTGGAGCAAAAGTGCAACTTTTGAAGAATGAACTGAAAACTCATATTTTGTTCCAAAACAGTGTTTGGATGTGATAGCAAGCTGTTTTATCATGTTTATAATGTTACACATGCATTTCCAAACAAGTAGTAAGTCTTGTATTAAGGCCGTTCAAAACCGCGTTTGCTGGCGCTGTAAGCGCTCTAAACAGTGTTTCTGAGCATAACTTGGAGCAAAAGTGCAACTTTTGAAGAATGAACTGAAAACTCATATTTTGTTCCAAAACAGTGTTTGGACGTGATAACAAGCTGTATTATCATGTTTTTAATGTTACACATGCATTTCCAAACAAGTAGTAAGTCTTGTATTAAGGCGTTCAAAACAGCGTTTGCTGGCGCTGTAAGCGCTCTAAACAGTGTTTCTGAGCATAACTTGTGGCAAAAGTGCAACTTTGAAGAATGAAAAGAAAACTCATATTTTGTTCCAAAACAGTGTTTGAATGTGATAACAAGCTGTTTTATCATGTTTGTAATGTTACACATGCATTTCCAAACAAGTAGTAAGTCTTGCATTTAGGCGTTCAAAACAGCGTTTGCTGGCTCTGTAAACGCTCTAAACAGTGTTTCTGAGCATAACTTGGAGCAAAAGTGCAACTTTTGAAGAATGAACTGAAAACTCATATTTTGTTCCAAAACAGTGTTTGGATGTGATAACAAGCTGTTTTATCATGTTTGTAATGTTACACATGCATTTCCAAACAAGTAGTAAGTCTTGTATTAAGGCGTTCAAAACAGCGTTTGCTGGCGCTGTTAGCGCTCTAAACAGTGTTTCTGAGCATAACTTGTGGCAAAAGTGCAACTTTTGAAGAATGAAAAGAAAACTCATATTTTGTTCCAAAACAGTGTTTGGATGTGATAACAAGCTGTTTTATCATGTTTGTAATGTTACACATGCATTTCCAAAAAAGTGGTAAGTCTTGCATTTAGGCATTCAAAACAGCGTTTGCTGGCTCTGTAAACGCTCTAAACAGTGTTTCTGAGCATAACTTGGAGCAAAAGTGCAACTTTTGAAGAATGAACTGAAAACTCATATTTTTGTTCCAAAACAGTGTTTGGATGTGATAGCAAGCTGTTTTATCATGTTTGTAATGTTACACATGCATTTCCAAACAAGTAGTAAGTCTTGTATTAAGGCGTTCAAAACAACGTTTGCTGGCGCTGTAAGTGCTCTAAACAGTGTTTCTGAGCATAACTTGTGGCAAAAGTGCAACTTTTGAAGAATGAAAAGAAAACTCATATTTTGTTCCAAAACAGTGTTTGGATGTGATAACAAGCTGTTTTATCATGTTTGTAATGTTACAACATGCATTTCCAAACAAGTAGTAAGTCTTGTATTAAGGCGTTCAAAACAGCGTTTGCTGGCGCTGTTAGCGCTCTAAACAGTGTTTCTGAGCATAACTTGTGGCAAAAGTGCAACTTTTGAAGAATGAACTGAAAACTCATATTTTGTTCCAAAACAGTGTTTGGATGTGATAACAAGCTGTTTTATCATGTTTGTAATGTTACACATGCATTTCCAAACAAGTAGTAAGTCTTGTATTAAGGCGTTCAAAACAGCGTTTGCTGGCTCTGTAAACGCTCTAAACAGTGTTTCTGAGCATAACTTGTGGCAAAAGTGCAACTTTTGAAGAATGAACTGAAAACTCATATTTTGTTCCAAAACAGTGTTTGGATGTGATAACAAGCTGTTTTATCATGTTTGTAATGTTACACATGCATTTCCAAACAAGTAGTAAGTCTTGTATTAAGGCGTTTCAAAACAGCGTTTGCTGGCTCTGTAAACGCTCTAAACAGTGTTTCTGAGCATAACTTGTGGCAAAAGTGCAACTTTTGAAGAATGAACTGACAACTCATATTTTGTTCCAAAACAGTGTTTCGATGTGATAACAAGCTGTTTTATCATGTTT
>NW_027507204.1:0-74314 GCF_052324685.1 Brachyhypopomus gauderio | reverse complement strand
CGTTCTTAAAAGGATGACAGACATAATTGTGGTGTGTGGAATATTGCAGCACACATGCTCTATATGCAGGAACGTTTGCTGTGATTCAACTTACACATAAAACACATATATGAATGGCATAAATGACAGGGCGACACACACACATGGTGGGTGTGACAATGACTGTACAGTCACATAAACAGACACAAGGCAAGGTAAACTAAATGATAGAAACAATTACACTAGCCCAAACGGCTTGGTTTATGTGATGGAATTGCTTGAAAGATGTTGGAGGCTGTGATCTTGCTGAAGAGAGTTCATGTCTCTGGTATGGATGAGCTTTGGAGAAGTATCCTCTGTGTTGAGACATGGCTGCTTAGAGACATGCCCACGATTTTCAACACAGATGGCTTTAAAAGTGTCATGAAAGGTGGCAATCATTGTCATTGTAAAAACATGCTTGTGACTCTTTAGTGCAGAGAATGGTCTCTTACAGTGGTCCTAGCCAAACCCTAAAGAAGTTGCTGGAGAAATATGCTGCCCTTGCCACATGTAAATAACGTTACCAGAGTCAAGCACCTCTGTGCTTGTAGACGAGTTGTGAAGCAGGCGACTCTGAATGTCGCGCGGCAGGAATTTGAATTCTTTAAGACTATAGATTGTGGAATGGAAAGCATAACGGAAGTAGCCTAGCTGCATGACGGAAGAATGATAAGAATAATGTATTGCAAAGACTAATCAGCTTAATAAATGATTAAACATGTGCAATTTGCTATATTGTGGTTTGCACTGGAGTAAAAGTTGGTAGACAAGTGCGTTCTTAAAAGGATGACAGACATAATTGTGGTGTGTGGAATATTGCAGCACACATGCTCTATATGCAGGAACGTTTGCTGTGATTCAACTTACACATAAAACACATATATGAATGGCATAAATGACAGGGCGACACACACACATGGTGGGTGTGACAATGACTGTACAGTCACATAAACAGACACAAGGCAAGGTAAACTAAATGATAGAAACAATTACACTAGCCCAAACGGCTTGGTTTATGTGATGGAATTGCTTGAAAGATGTTGGAGGCTGTGATCTTGCTGAAGAGAGTTCATGTCTCTGGTATGGATGAGCTTTGGAGAAGTATCCTCTGTGTTGAGACATGGCTGCTTAGAGACATGCCCACGATTTTCAACACAGATGGCTTTAAAAGTGTCATGAAAGGTGGCAATCATTGTCATTGTAAAAACATGCTTGTGACTCTTTAGTGCAGAGAATGGTCTCTTACAGTGGTCCTAGCCAAACCCTAAAGAAGTTGCTGGAGAAATATGCTGCCCTTGCCACATGTAAATAACGTTACCAGAGTCAAGCACCTCTGTGCTTGTAGACGAGTTGTGAAGCAGGCGACTCTGAATGTCGCGCGGCAGGAATTTGAATTCTTTAAGACTATAGATTGTGGAATGGAAAGCATAACGGAAGTAGCCTAGCTGCATGACGGAAGAATGATAAGAATAATGTATTGCAAAGACTAATCAGCTTAATAAATGATTAAACATGTGCAATTTGCTATATTGTGGTTTGCACTGGAGTAAAAGTTGGTAGACAAGTGCGTTCTTAAAAGGATGACAGACATAATTGTGGTGTGTGGAATATTGCAGCACACATGCTCTATATGCAGGAACGTTTGCTGTGATTCAACTTACACATAAAACACATATATGAATGGCATAAATGACAGGGCGACACACACACATGGTGGGTGTGACAATGACTGTACAGTCACATAAACAGACACAAGGCAAGGTAAACTAAATGATAGAAACAATTACACTAGCCCAAACGGCTTGGTTTATGTGATGGAATTGCTTGAAAGATGTTGGAGGCTGTGATCTTGCTGAAGAGAGTTCATGTCTCTGGTATGGATGAGCTTTGGAGAAGTATCCTCTGTGTTGAGACATGGCTGCTTAGAGACATGCCCACGATTTTCAACACAGATGGCTTTAAAAGTGTCATGAAAGGTGGCAATCATTGTCATTGTAAAAACATGCTTGTGACTCTTTAGTGCAGAGAATGGTCTCTTACAGTGGTCCTAGCCAAACCCTAAAGAAGTTGCTGGAGAAATATGCTGCCCTTGCCACATGTAAATAACGTTACCAGAGTCAAGCACCTCTGTGCTTGTAGACGAGTTGTGAAGCAGGCGACTCTGAATGTCGCGCGGCAGGAATTTGAATTCTTTAAGACTATAGATTGTGGAATGGAAAGCATAACGGAAGTAGCCTAGCTGCATGACGGAAGAATGATAAGAATAATGTATTGCAAAGACTAATCAGCTTAATAAATGATTAAACATGTGCAATTTGCTATATTGTGGTTTGCACTGGAGTAAAAGTTGGTAGACAAGTGCGTTCTTAAAAGGATGACAGACATAATTGTGGTGTGTGGAATATTGCAGCACACATGCTCTATATGCAGGAACGTTTGCTGTGATTCAACTTACACATAAAACACATATATGAATGGCATAAATGACAGGGCGACACACACACATGGTGGGTGTGACAATGACTGTACAGTCACATAAACAGACACAAGGCAAGGTAAACTAAATGATAGAAACAATTACACTAGCCCAAACGGCTTGGTTTATGTGATGGAATTGCTTGAAAGATGTTGGAGGCTGTGATCTTGCTGAAGAGAGTTCATGTCTCTGGTATGGATGAGCTTTGGAGAAGTATCCTCTGTGTTGAGACATGGCTGCTTAGAGACATGCCCACGATTTTCAACACAGATGGCTTTAAAAGTGTCATGAAAGGTGGCAATCATTGTCATTGTAAAAACATGCTTGTGACTCTTTAGTGCAGAGAATGGTCTCTTACAGTGGTCCTAGCCAAACCCTAAAGAAGTTGCTGGAGAAATATGCTGCCCTTGCCACATGTAAATAACGTTACCAGAGTCAAGCACCTCTGTGCTTGTAGACGAGTTGTGAAGCAGGCGACTCTGAATGTCGCGCGGCAGGAATTTGAATTCTTTAAGACTATAGATTGTGGAATGGAAAGCATAACGGAAGTAGCCTAGCTGCATGACGGAAGAATGATAAGAATAATGTATTGCAAAGACTAATCAGCTTAATAAATGATTAAACATGTGCAATTTGCTATATTGTGGTTTGCACTGGAGTAAAAGTTGGTAGACAAGTGCGTTCTTAAAAGGATGACAGACATAATTGTGGTGTGTGGAATATTGCAGCACACATGCTCTATATGCAGGAACGTTTGCTGTGATTCAACTTACACATAAAACACATATATGAATGGCATAAATGACAGGGCGACACACACACATGGTGGGTGTGACAATGACTGTACAGTCACATAAAACAGACACAAGGCAAGGTAAACTAAATGATAGAAACAATTACACTAGCCCAAACGGCTTGGTTTATGTGATGGAATTGCTTGAAAGATGTTGGAGGCTGTGATCTTGCTGAAGAGAGTTCATGTCTCTGGTATGGATGAGCTTTGGAGAAGTATCCTCTGTGTTGAGACATGGCTGCTTAGAGACATGCCCACGATTTTCAACACAGATGGCTTTAAAAGTGTCATGAAAGGTGGCAATCATTGTCATGGTAAAAACATGCTTGTGACTCTTTAGTGCAGAGAATGGTCTCTTACAGTGGTCCTAGCCAAACCCTAAAGAAGTTGCTGGAGAAATATGCTGCCCTTGCCACATGTAAATAACGTTACCAGAGTCAAGCACCTCTGTGCTTGTAGACGAGTTGTGAAGCAGGCGACTCTGAATGTCGCGCGGCAGGAATTTGAATTCTTTAAGACTATAGATTGTGGAATGGAAAGCATAACGGAAGTAGCCTAGCTGCATGACGGAAGAATGATAAGAATAATGTATTGCAAAGACTAATCAGCTTAATAAATGATTAAACATGTGCAATTTGCTATATTGTGGTTTGCACTGGAGTAAAAGTTGGTAGACAAGTGCGTTCTTAAAAGGATGACAGACATAATTGTGGTGTGTGGAATATTGCAGCACACATGCTCTATATGCAGGAACGTTTGCTGTGATTCAACTTACACATAAAACACATATATGAATGGCATAAATGACAGGGCGACACACACACATGGTGGGTGTGACAATGACTGTACAGTCACATAAACAGACACAAGGCAAGGTAAACTAAATGATAGAAACAATTACACTAGCCCAAACGGCTTGGTTTATGTGATGGAATTGCTTGAAAGATGTTGGAGGCTGTGATCTTGCTGAAGAGAGTTCATGTCTCTGGTATGGATGAGCTTTGGAGAAGTATCCTCTGTGTTGAGACATGGCTGCTTAGAGACATGCCCACGATTTTCAACACAGATGGCTTTAAAAGTGTCATGAAAGGTGGCAATCATTGTCATTGTAAAAACATGCTTGTGACTCTTTAGTGCAGAGAATGGTCTCTTACAGTGGTCCTAGCCAAACCCTAAAGAAGTTGCTGGAGAAATATGCTGCCCTTGCCACATGTAAATAACGTTACCAGAGTCAAGCACCTCTGTGCTTGTAGACGAGTTGTGAAGCAGGCGACTCTGAATGTCGCGCGGCAGGAATTTGAATTCTTTAAGACTATAGATTGTGGAATGGAAAGCATAACGGAAGTAGCCTAGCTGCATGACGGAAGAATGATAAGAATAATGTATTGCAAAGACTAATCAGCTTAATAAATGATTAAACATGTGCAATTTGCTATATTGTGGTTTGCACTGGAGTAAAAGTTGGTAGACAAGTGCGTTCTTAAAAGGATGACAGACATAATTGTGGTGTGTGGAATATTGCAGCACACATGCTCTATATGCAGGAACGTTTGCTGTGATTCAACTTACACATAAAACACATATATGAATGGCATAAATGACAGGGCGACACACACACATGGTGGGTGTGACAATGACTGTACAGTCACATAAACAGACACAAGGCAAGGTAAACTAAATGATAGAAACAATTACACTAGCCCAAACGGCTTGGTTTATGTGATGGAATTGCTTGAAAGATGTTGGAGGCTGTGATCTTGCTGAAGAGAGTTCATGTCTCTGGTATGGATGAGCTTTGGAGAAGTATCCTCTGTGTTGAGACATGGCTGCTTAGAGACATGCCCACGATTTTCAACACAGATGGCTTTAAAAGTGTCATGAAAGGTGGCAATCATTGTCATTGTAAAAACATGCTTGTGACTCTTTAGTGCAGAGAATGGTCTCTTACAGTGGTCCTAGCCAAACCCTAAAGAAGTTGCTGGAGAAATATGCTGCCCTTGCCACATGTAAATAACGTTACCAGAGTCAAGCACCTCTGTGCTTGTAGACGAGTTGTGAAGCAGGCGACTCTGAATGTCGCGCGGCAGGAATTTGAATTCTTTAAGACTATAGATTGTGGAATGGAAAGCATAACGGAAGTAGCCTAGCTGCATGACGGAAGAATGATAAGAATAATGTATTGCAAAGACTAATCAGCTTAATAAATGATTAAACATGTGCAATTTGCTATATTGTGGTTTGCACTGGAGTAAAAGTTGGTAGACAAGTGCGTTCTTAAAAGGATGACAGACATAATTGTGGTGTGTGGAATATTGCAGCACACATGCTCTATATGCAGGAACGTTTGCTGTGATTCAACTTACACATAAAACACATATATGAATGGCATAAATGACAGGGCGACACACACACATGGTGGGTGTGACAATGACTGTACAGTCACATAAACAGACACAAGGCAAGGTAAACTAAATGATAGAAACAATTACACTAGCCCAAACGGCTTGGTTTATGTGATGGAATTGCTTGAAAGATGTTGGAGGCTGTGATCTTGCTGAAGAGAGTTCATGTCTCTGGTATGGATGAGCTTTGGAGAAGTATCCTCTGTGTTGAGACATGGCTGCTTAGAGACATGCCCACGATTTTCAACACAGATGGCTTTAAAAGTGTCATGAAAGGTGGCAATCATTGTCATTGTAAAAACATGCTTGTGACTCTTTAGTGCAGAGAATGGTCTCTTACAGTGGTCCTAGCCAAACCCTAAAGAAGTTGCTGGAGAAATATGCTGCCCTTGCCACATGTAAATAACGTTACCAGAGTCAAGCACCTCTGTGCTTGTAGACGAGTTGTGAAGCAGGCGACTCTGAATGTCGCGCGGCAGGAATTTGAATTCTTTAAGACTATAGATTGTGGAATGGAAAGCATAACGGAAGTAGCCTAGCTGCATGACGGAAGAATGATAAGAATAATGTATTGCAAAGACTAATCAGCTTAATAAATGATTAAACATGTGCAATTTGCTATATTGTGGTTTGCACTGGAGTAAAAGTTGGTAGACAAGTGCGTTCTTAAAAGGATGACAGACATAATTGTGGTGTGTGGAATATTGCAGCACACATGCTCTATATGCAGGAACGTTTGCTGTGATTCAACTTACACATAAAACACATATATGAATGGCATAAATGACAGGGCGACACACACACATGGTGGGTGTGACAATGACTGTACAGTCACATAAACAGACACAAGGCAAGGTAAACTAAATGATAGAAACAATTACACTAGCCCAAACGGCTTGGTTTATGTGATGGAATTGCTTGAAAGATGTTGGAGGCTGTGATCTTGCTGAAGAGAGTTCATGTCTCTGGTATGGATGAGCTTTGGAGAAGTATCCTCTGTGTTGAGACATGGCTGCTTAGAGACATGCCCACGATTTTCAACACAGATGGCTTTAAAAGTGTCATGAAAGGTGGCAATCATTGTCATTGTAAAAACATGCTTGTGACTCTTTAGTGCAGAGAATGGTCTCTTACAGTGGTCCTAGCCAAACCCTAAAGAAGTTGCTGGAGAAATATGCTGCCCTTGCCACATGTAAATAACGTTACCAGAGTCAAGCACCTCTGTGCTTGTAGACGAGTTGTGAAGCAGGCGACTCTGAATGTCGCGCGGCAGGAATTTGAATTCTTTAAGACTATAGATTGTGGAATGGAAAGCATAACGGAAGTAGCCTAGCTGCATGACGGAAGAATGATAAGAATAATGTATTGCAAAGACTAATCAGCTTAATAAATGATTAAACATGTGCAATTTGCTATATTGTGGTTTGCACTGGAGTAAAAGTTGGTAGACAAGTGCGTTCTTAAAAGGATGACAGACATAATTGTGGTGTGTGGAATATTGCAGCACACATGCTCTATATGCAGGAACGTTTGCTGTGATTCAACTTACACATAAAACACATATATGAATGGCATAAATGACAGGGCGACACACACACATGGTGGGTGTGACAATGACTGTACAGTCACATAAACAGACACAAGGCAAGGTAAACTAAATGATAGAAACAATTACACTAGCCCAAACGGCTTGGTTTATGTGATGGAATTGCTTGAAAGATGTTGGAGGCTGTGATCTTGCTGAAGAGAGTTCATGTCTCTGGTATGGATGAGCTTTGGAGAAGTATCCTCTGTGTTGAGACATGGCTGCTTAGAGACATGCCACGATTTTCAACACAGATGGCTTTAAAAGTGTCATGAAAGGTGGCAATCATTGTCATTGTAAAAACATGCTTGTGACTCTTTAGTGCAGAGAATGGTCTCTTACAGTGGTCCTAGCCAAACCCTAAAGAAGTTGCTGGAGAAATATGCTGCCCTTGCCACATGTAAATAACGTTACCAGAGTCAAGCACCTCTGTGCTTGTAGACGAGTTGTGAAGCAGGCGACTCTGAATGTCGCGCGGCAGGAATTTGAATTCTTTAAGACTATAGATTGTGGAATGGAAAGCATAACGGAAGTAGCCTAGCTGCATGACGGAAGAATGATAAGAATAATGTATTGCAAAGACTAATCAGCTTAATAAATGATTAAACATGTGCAATTTGCTATATTGTGGTTTGCACTGGAGTAAAAGTTGGTAGACAAGTGCGTTCTTAAAAGGATGACAGACATAATTGTGGTGTGTGGAATATTGCAGCACACATGCTCTATATGCAGGAACGTTTGCTGTGATTCAACTTACACATAAAACACATATATGAATGGCATAAATGACAGGGCGACACACACACATGGTGGGTGTGACAATGACTGTACAGTCACATAAACAGACACAAGGCAAGGTAAACTAAATGATAGAAACAATTACACTAGCCCAAACGGCTTGGTTTATGTGATGGAATTGCTTGAAAGATGTTGGAGGCTGTGATCTTGCTGAAGAGAGTTCATGTCTCTGGTATGGATGAGCTTTGGAGAAGTATCCTCTGTGTTGAGACATGGCTGCTTAGAGACATGCCCACGATTTTCAACACAGATGGCTTTAAAAGTGTCATGAAAGGTGGCAATCATTGTCATTGTAAAAACATGCTTGTGACTCTTTAGTGCAGAGAATGGTCTCTTACAGTGGTCCTAGCCAAACCCTAAAGAAGTTGCTGGAGAAATATGCTGCCCTTGCCACATGTAAATAACGTTACCAGAGTCAAGCACCTCTGTGCTTGTAGACGAGTTGTGAAGCAGGCGACTCTGAATGTCGCGCGGCAGGAATTTGAATTCTTTAAGACTATAGATTGTGGAATGGAAAGCATAACGGAAGTAGCCTAGCTGCATGACGGAAGAATGATAAGAATAATGTATTGCAAAGACTAATCAGCTTAATAAATGATTAAACATGTGCAATTTGCTATATTGTGGTTTGCACTGGAGTAAAAGTTGGTAGACAAGTGCGTTCTTAAAAGGATGACAGACATAATTGTGGTGTGTGGAATATTGCAGCACACATGCTCTATATGCAGGAACGTTTGCTGTGATTCAACTTACACATAAAACACATATATGAATGGCATAAATGACAGGGCGACACACACACATGGTGGGTGTGACAATGACTGTACAGTCACATAAACAGACACAAGGCAAGGTAAACTAAATGATAGAAACAATTACACTAGCCCAAACGGCTTGGTTTATGTGATGGAATTGCTTGAAAGATGTTGGAGGCTGTGATCTTGCTGAAGAGAGTTCATGTCTCTGGTATGGATGAGCTTTGGAGAAGTATCCTCTGTGTTGAGACATGGCTGCTTAGAGACATGCCCACGATTTTCAACACAGATGGCTTTAAAAGTGTCATGAAAGGTGGCAATCATTGTCATTGTAAAAACATGCTTGTGACTCTTTAGTGCAGAGAATGGTCTCTTACAGTGGTCCTAGCCAAACCCTAAAGAAGTTGCTGGAGAAATATGCTGCCCTTGCCACATGTAAATAACGTTACCAGAGTCAAGCACCTCTGTGCTTGTAGACGAGTTGTGAAGCAGGCGACTCTGAATGTCGCGCGGCAGGAATTTGAATTCTTTAAGACTATAGATTGTGGAATGGAAAGCATAACGGAAGTAGCCTAGCTGCATGACGGAAGAATGATAAGAATAATGTATTGCAAAGACTAATCAGCTTAATAAATGATTAAACATGTGCAATTTGCTATATTGTGGTTTGCACTGGAGTAAAAGTTGGTAGACAAGTGCGTTCTTAAAAGGATGACAGACATAATTGTGGTGTGTGGAATATTGCAGCACACATGCTCTATATGCAGGAACGTTTGCTGTGATTCAACTTACACATAAAACACATATATGAATGGCATAAATGACAGGGCGACACACACACATGGTGGGTGTGACAATGACTGTACAGTCACATAAACAGACACAAGGCAAGGTAAACTAAATGATAGAAACAATTACACTAGCCCAAACGGCTTGGTTTATGTGATGGAATTGCTTGAAAGATGTTGGAGGCTGTGATCTTGCTGAAGAGAGTTCATGTCTCTGGTATGGATGAGCTTTGGAGAAGTATCCTCTGTGTTGAGACATGGCTGCTTAGAGACATGCCCACGATTTTCAACACAGATGGCTTTAAAAGTGTCATGAAAGGTGGCAATCATTGTCATTGTAAAAACATGCTTGTGACTCTTTAGTGCAGAGAATGGTCTCTTACAGTGGTCCTAGCCAAACCCTAAAGAAGTTGCTGGAGAAATATGCTGCCCTTGCCACATGTAAATAACGTTACCAGAGTCAAGCACCTCTGTGCTTGTAGACGAGTTGTGAAGCAGGCGACTCTGAATGTCGCGCGGCAGGAATTTGAATTCTTTAAGACTATAGATTGTGGAATGGAAAGCATAACGGAAGTAGCCTAGCTGCATGACGGAAGAATGATAAGAATAATATATTGCAAAGACTAATCAGCTTAATAAATGATTAAACATGTGCAATTTGCTATATTGTGGTTTGCACTGGAGTAAAAGTTGGTAGACAAGTGCGTTCTTAAAAGGATGACAGACATAATTGTGGTGTGTGGAATATTGCAGCACACATGCTCTATATGCAGGAACGTTTGCTGTGATTCAACTTACACATAAAACACATATATGAATGGCATAAATGACAGTGCGACACACACACACACACACACACACACACATGGTGGGTGTGACAATGACTGTAGAGTCACATAAACAGACACAAGGCAAGGTAAACTAAATGATAGAAACAATTATACACGTATTTAATAATTGTAGAATATAACCATAATGTAAAACACATGAATACCGGAGCCGCGGCTGAAATGTTTTATTTTGTAGATTATAAAAAGAATAATGAAAAGGAGGTGGTGCCCTTTGGCTTTAGGCATATTACCAAGGCAACGGCACAACAAATAGAAAAGAAATACAAACAAAAAGAGCCACTCGTGCGTTTTAGTTCATTTACAAATGAAAAGGGAGACGGACTTGATTGTAGTGACTGAAAAATAGCAGAACACACGGTGAAAACGTGATGACTCCGCCTTTATGTAAATTAGCCATAAAAGATATTTGAAGGGCGGTAAGTCCCTGGCGACACACACACGGCGGGAGTCACAACGACTGTACAGTCACATAAACAGACACGAGGCAAAGTAAACTAAATGATACAAACAATTATACACGTATATAATATTTGTACAACATAAATATAATGTAAACATATCAATTCCGGAGCCGCGGCAGGTTTTATGGGTAATTTGCGTCGGTCGAATGGGGGACTACCCGACTTACCCATGAGCCCCCGTGGCTTCGGTATTGATCTGCATTTCGTTATGATAATGTACAATGATTAAATATGTGTGTAATTATTTGTGTCATTTAGTTTACCTTGCCCTATGTGTGTTTATGTGACTGAAATGTTTTATTTTGTAGATTATAAAAAGAATAATGAAAAGGAGGTGGTGCCCTTTGGCTTTAGGCATATTACCAAGGCAACAGCACAACAAATAGAAAAGAAATACAAACAAAAGAGCCACTCGTGCGTTTTAGTTCATTTACAAATGAAAAGGGAGACGGACTTGATTGTAGTGACTGAAAAATAGCAGAACACGCGGTGAAAACGTGATGACTCCGCCTTTATTTAAATTGGCCATAAAAGTTATTTGAAGGGCGGTAAGTCCCTGGCGACACACACACATGGCGGGAGTCACAACGACTGTACAGTCACATAAACAGACACGAGGCAAAGTAAACTAAATGATACAAACAATTATACACGTATATAATATTTGTACAACATAAATATAATGTAAACATATCAATTCCGGAGCCGCGGCAGGTTTTATGGGTAATTTGCGTCGGTCGAATGGGGGACTACCCGACTTACCCATGAGCCCCCGTGGCTTCGGTATTGATCTGCATTTCGTTATGATAATGTACAATGATTAAATATGTGTGTAATTATTTGTGTCATTTAGTTTACCTTGCCCTATGTGTGTTTATGTGACTGAAATGTTTTATTTTGTAGATTATAAAAAGAATAATCAAAAGGAGGCGGTGCCCTTAGGCTTTAGGCATATTACCAAGGCAACGGCACAACAAATTCAAAAGAAATACAAACAAAAGCGCCACTCGTGCGTTTTTGTTCATTTACAAATTAAATAGTGGTAACTTTCTATCCTCTAAAGTTTGTCATTTTAATAAAGTTTGTGCCTTTGTAATGAGTTTTGACGTCTACCAACTGTTCTGAACAGGTATAGTGAGAATACATTTCACATTTTCTTCTTTTTGTAGAATGACCAATGATAATTATTATCTTTTTTGAAGTATACGTGTCCTGAGGACTGTTGTAAGATGACTGGATATAATGTAATAAGTAATATGATTAGTGAACAGTATATGGACTACTCATGGGTCATGTATGGCTTGCCACGTGTATTTTGCTATATTGTGGTTTGCACTGGAGTAAAAGTTGGTAGACAAGTGCGTTCTTAAAAGGATGACAGACATAATTGTGGTGTGTGGAATATTGCAGCACACATGCTCTATATGCAGGAACGTTTGCTGTGATTCAACTTACACATAAAACACATATATGAATGGCATAAATGACAGGGCGACACACACACATGGTGGGTGTGACAATGACTGTACAGTCACATAAACAGACACAAGGCAAGGTAAACTAAATGATAGAAACAATTACACTAGCCCAAACGGCTTGGTTTATGTGATGGAATTGCTTGAAAGATGTTGGAGGCTGTGATCTTGCTGAAGAGAGTTCATGTCTCTGGTATGGATGAGCTTTGGAGAAGTATCCTCTGTGTTGAGACATGGCTGCTTAGAGACATGCCCACGATTTTCAACACAGATGGCTTTAAAAGTGTCATGAAAGGTGGCAATCATTGTCATTGTAAAAACATGCTTGTGACTCTTTAGTGCAGAGAATGGTCTCTTACAGTGGTCCTAGCCAAACCCTAAAGAAGTTGCTGGAGAAATATGCTGCCCTTGCCACATGTAAATAACGTTACCAGAGTCAAGCACCTCTGTGCTTGTAGACGAGTTGTGAAGCAGGCGACTCTGAATGTCGCGCGGCAGGAATTTGAATTCTTTAAGACTATAGATTGTGGAATGGAAAGCATAACGGAAGTAGCCTAGCTGCATGACGGAAGAATGATAAGAATAATGTATTGCAAAGACTAATCAGCTTAATAAATGATTAAACATGTGCAATTTGCTATATTGTGGTTTGCACTGGAGTAAAAGTTGGTAGACAAGTGCGTTCTTAAAAGGATGACAGACATAATTGTGGTGTGTGGAATATTGCAGCACACATGCTCTATATGCAGGAACGTTTGCTGTGATTCAACTTACACATAAAACACATATATGAATGGCATAAATGACAGGGCGACACACACACATGGTGGGTGTGACAATGACTGTACAGTCACATAAACAGACACAAGGCAAGGTAAACTAAATGATAGAAACAATTACACTAGCCCAAACGGCTTGGTTTATGTGATGGAATTGCTTGAAAGATGTTGGAGGCTGTGATCTTGCTGAAGAGAGTTCATGTCTCTGGTATGGATGAGCTTTGGAGAAGTATCCTCTGTGTTGAGACATGGCTGCTTAGAGACATGCCCACGATTTTCAACACAGATGGCTTTAAAAGTGTCATGAAAGGTGGCAATCATTGTCATTGTAAAAACATGCTTGTGACTCTTTAGTGCAGAGAATGGTCTCTTACAGTGGTCCTAGCCAAACCCTAAAGAAGTTGCTGGAGAAATATGCTGCCCTTGCCACATGTAAATAACGTTACCAGAGTCAAGCACCTCTGTGCTTGTAGACGAGTTGTGAAGCAGGCGACTCTGAATGTCGCGCGGCAGGAATTTGAATTCTTTAAGACTATAGATTGTGGAATGGAAAGCATAACGGAAGTAGCCTAGCTGCATGACGGAAGAATGATAAGAATAATGTATTGCAAAGACTAATCAGCTTAATAAATGATTAAACATGTGCAATTTGCTATATTGTGGTTTGCACTGGAGTAAAAGTTGGTAGACAAGTGCGTTCTTAAAAGGATGACAGACATAATTGTGGTGTGTGGAATATTGCAGCACACATGCTCTATATGCAGGAACGTTTGCTGTGATTCAACTTACACATAAAACACATATATGAATGGCATAAATGACAGGGCGACACACACACATGGTGGGTGTGACAATGACTGTACAGTCACATAAACAGACACAAGGCAAGGTAAACTAAATGATAGAAACAATTACACTAGCCCAAACGGCTTGGTTTATGTGATGGAATTGCTTGAAAGATGTTGGAGGCTGTGATCTTGCTGAAGAGAGTTCATGTCTCTGGTATGGATGAGCTTTGGAGAAGTATCCTCTGTGTTGAGACATGGCTGCTTAGAGACATGCCCACGATTTTCAACACAGATGGCTTTAAAAGTGTCATGAAAGGTGGCAATCATTGTCATGGTAAAAACATGCTTGTGACTCTTTAGTGCAGAGAATGGTCTCTTACAGTGGTCCTAGCCAAACCCTAAAGAAGTTGCTGGAGAAATATGCTGCCCTTGCCACATGTAAATAACGTTACCAGAGTCAAGCACCTCTGTGCTTGTAGACGAGTTGTGAAGCAGGCGACTCTGAATGTCGCGCGGCAGGAATTTGAATTCTTTAAGACTATAGATTGTGGAATGGAAAGCATAACGGAAGTAGCCTAGCTGCATGACGGAAGAATGATAAGAATAATGTATTGCAAAGACTAATCAGCTTAATAAATGATTAAACATGTGCAATTTGCTATATTGTGGTTTGCACTGGAGTAAAAGTTGGTAGACAAGTGCGTTCTTAAAAGGATGACAGACATAATTGTGGTGTGTGGAATATTGCAGCACACATGCTCTATATGCAGGAACGTTTGCTGTGATTCAACTTACACATAAAACACATATATGAATGGCATAAATGACAGGGCGACACACACACATGGTGGGTGTGACAATGACTGTACAGTCACATAAACAGACACAAGGCAAGGTAAACTAAATGATAGAAACAATTACACTAGCCCAAACGGCTTGGTTTATGTGATGGAATTGCTTGAAAGATGTTGGAGGCTGTGATCTTGCTGAAGAGAGTTCATGTCTCTGGTATGGATGAGCTTTGGAGAAGTATCCTCTGTGTTGAGACATGGCTGCTTAGAGACATGCCCACGATTTTCAACACAGATGGCTTTAAAAGTGTCATGAAAGGTGGCAATCATTGTCATTGTAAAAACATGCTTGTGACTCTTTAGTGCAGAGAATGGTCTCTTACAGTGGTCCTAGCCAAACCCTAAAGAAGTTGCTGGAGAAATATGCTGCCCTTGCCACATGTAAATAACGTTACCAGAGTCAAGCACCTCTGTGCTTGTAGACGAGTTGTGAAGCAGGCGACTCTGAATGTCGCGCGGCAGGAATTTGAATTCTTTAAGACTATAGATTGTGGAATGGAAAGCATAACGGAAGTAGCCTAGCTGCATGACGGAAGAATGATAAGAATAATGTATTGCAAAGACTAATCAGCTTAATAAATGATTAAACATGTGCAATTTGCTATATTGTGGTTTGCACTGGAGTAAAAGTTGGTAGACAAGTGCGTTCTTAAAAGGATGACAGACATAATTGTGGTGTGTGGAATATTGCAGCACACATGCTCTATATGCAGGAACGTTTGCTGTGATTCAACTTACACATAAAACACATATATGAATGGCATAAATGACAGGGCGACACACACACATGGTGGGTGTGACAATGACTGTACAGTCACATAAACAGACACAAGGCAAGGTAAACTAAATGATAGAAACAATTACACTAGCCCAAACGGCTTGGTTTATGTGATGGAATTGCTTGAAAGATGTTGGAGGCTGTGATCTTGCTGAAGAGAGTTCATGTCTCTGGTATGGATGAGCTTTGGAGAAGTATCCTCTGTGTTGAGACATGGCTGCTTAGAGACATGCCCACGATTTTCAACACAGATGGCTTTAAAAGTGTCATGAAAGGTGGCAATCATTGTCATTGTAAAAACATGCTTGTGACTCTTTAGTGCAGAGAATGGTCTCTTACAGTGGTCCTAGCCAAACCCTAAAGAAGTTGCTGGAGAAATATGCTGCCCTTGCCACATGTAAATAACGTTACCAGAGTCAAGCACCTCTGTGCTTGTAGACGAGTTGTGAAGCAGGCGACTCTGAATGTCGCGCGGCAGGAATTTGAATTCTTTAAGACTATAGATTGTGGAATGGAAAGCATAACGGAAGTAGCCTAGCTGCATGACGGAAGAATGATAAGAATAATGTATTGCAAAGACTAATCAGCTTAATAAATGATTAAACATGTGCAATTTGCTATATTGTGGTTTGCACTGGAGTAAAAGTTGGTAGACAAGTGCGTTCTTAAAAGGATGACAGACATAATTGTGGTGTGTGGAATATTGCAGCACACATGCTCTATATGCAGGAACGTTTGCTGTGATTCAACTTACACATAAAACACATATATGAATGGCATAAATGACAGGGCGACACACACACATGGTGGGTGTGACAATGACTGTACAGTCACATAAACAGACACAAGGCAAGGTAAACTAAATGATAGAAACAATTACACTAGCCCAAACGGCTTGGTTTATGTGATGGAATTGCTTGAAAGATGTTGGAGGCTGTGATCTTGCTGAAGAGAGTTCATGTCTCTGGTATGGATGAGCTTTGGAGAAGTATCCTCTGTGTTGAGACATGGCTGCTTAGAGACATGCCCACGATTTTCAACACAGATGGCTTTAAAAGTGTCATGAAAGGTGGCAATCATTGTCATTGTAAAAACATGCTTGTGACTCTTTAGTGCAGAGAATGGTCTCTTACAGTGGTCCTAGCCAAACCCTAAAGAAGTTGCTGGAGAAATATGCTGCCCTTGCCACATGTAAATAACGTTACCAGAGTCAAGCACCTCTGTGCTTGTAGACGAGTTGTGAAGCAGGCGACTCTGAATGTCGCGCGGCAGGAATTTGAATTCTTTAAGACTATAGATTGTGGAATGGAAAGCATAACGGAAGTAGCCTAGCTGCATGACGGAAGAATGATAAGAATAATGTATTGCAAAGACTAATCAGCTTAATAAATGATTAAACATGTGCAATTTGCTATATTGTGGTTTGCACTGGAGTAAAAGTTGGTAGACAAGTGCGTTCTTAAAAGGATGACAGACATAATTGTGGTGTGTGGAATATTGCAGCACACATGCTCTATATGCAGGAACGTTTGCTGTGATTCAACTTACACATAAAACACATATATGAATGGCATAAATGACAGGGCGACACACACACATGGTGGGTGTGACAATGACTGTACAGTCACATAAACAGACACAAGGCAAGGTAAACTAAATGATAGAAACAATTACACTAGCCCAAACGGCTTGGTTTATGTGATGGAATTGCTTGAAAGATGTTGGAGGCTGTGATCTTGCTGAAGAGAGTTCATGTCTCTGGTATGGATGAGCTTTGGAGAAGTATCCTCTGTGTTGAGACATGGCTGCTTAGAGACATGCCCACGATTTTCAACACAGATGGCTTTAAAAGTGTCATGAAAGGTGGCAATCATTGTCATTGTAAAAACATGCTTGTGACTCTTTAGTGCAGAGAATGGTCTCTTACAGTGGTCCTAGCCAAACCCTAAAGAAGTTGCTGGAGAAATATGCTGCCCTTGCCACATGTAAATAACGTTACCAGAGTCAAGCACCTCTGTGCTTGTAGACGAGTTGTGAAGCAGGCGACTCTGAATGTCGCGCGGCAGGAATTTGAATTCTTTAAGACTATAGATTGTGGAATGGAAAGCATAACGGAAGTAGCCTAGCTGCATGACGGAAGAATGATAAGAATAATGTATTGCAAAGACTAATCAGCTTAATAAATGATTAAACATGTGCAATTTGCTATATTGTGGTTTGCACTGGAGTAAAAGTTGGTAGACAAGTGCGTTCTTAAAAGGATGACAGACATAATTGTGGTGTGTGGAATATTGCAGCACACATGCTCTATATGCAGGAACGTTTGCTGTGATTCAACTTACACATAAAACACATATATGAATGGCATAAATGACAGGGCGACACACACACATGGTGGGTGTGACAATGACTGTACAGTCACATAAACAGACACAAGGCAAGGTAAACTAAATGATAGAAACAATTACACTAGCCCAAACGGCTTGGTTTATGTGATGGAATTGCTTGAAAGATGTTGGAGGCTGTGATCTTGCTGAAGAGAGTTCATGTCTCTGGTATGGATGAGCTTTGGAGAAGTATCCTCTGTGTTGAGACATGGCTGCTTAGAGACATGCCCACGATTTTCAACACAGATGGCTTTAAAAGTGTCATGAAAGGTGGCAATCATTGTCATTGTAAAAACATGCTTGTGACTCTTTAGTGCAGAGAATGGTCTCTTACAGTGGTCCTAGCCAAACCCTAAAGAAGTTGCTGGAGAAATATGCTGCCCTTGCCACATGTAAATAACGTTACCAGAGTCAAGCACCTCTGTGCTTGTAGACGAGTTGTGAAGCAGGCGACTCTGAATGTCGCGCGGCAGGAATTTGAATTCTTTAAGACTATAGATTGTGGAATGGAAAGCATAACGGAAGTAGCCTAGCTGCATGACGGAAGAATGATAAGAATAATGTATTGCAAAGACTAATCAGCTTAATAAATGATTAAACATGTGCAATTTGCTATATTGTGGTTTGCACTGGAGTAAAAGTTGGTAGACAAGTGCGTTCTTAAAAGGATGACAGACATAATTGTGGTGTGTGGAATATTGCAGCACACATGCTCTATATGCAGGAACGTTTGCTGTGATTCAACTTACACATAAAACACATATATGAATGGCATAAATGACAGTGCGACACACACACACACACACACACACACACACATGGTGGGTGTGACAATGACTGTAGAGTCACATAAACAGACACAAGGCAAGGTAAACTAAATGATAGAAACAATTATACACGTATTTAATAATTGTAGAATATAACCATAATGTAAAACACATGAATACCGGAGCCGCGGCTGAAATGTTTTATTTTGTAGATTATAAAAAGAATAATGAAAAGGAGGTGGTGCCCTTTGGCTTTAGGCATATTACCAAGGCAACGGCACAACAAATAGAAAAGAAATACAAACAAAAAGAGCCACTCGTGCGTTTTAGTTCATTTACAAATGAAAAGGGAGACGGACTTGATTGTAGTGACTGAAAAATAGCAGAACACACGGTGAAAACGTGATGACTCCGCCTTTATGTAAATTAGCCATAAAAGATATTTGAAGGGCGGTAAGTCCCTGGCGACACACACACGGCGGGAGTCACAACGACTGTACAGTCACATAAACAGACACGAGGCAAAGTAAACTAAATGATACAAACAATTATACACGTATATAATATTTGTACAACATAAATATAATGTAAACATATCAATTCCGGAGCCGCGGCAGGTTTTATGGGTAATTTGCGTCGGTCGAATGGGGGACTACCCGACTTACCCATGAGCCCCCGTGGCTTCGGTATTGATCTGCATTTCGTTATGATAATGTACAATGATTAAATATGTGTGTAATTATTTGTGTCATTTAGTTTACCTTGCCCTATGTGTGTTTATGTGACTGAAATGTTTTATTTTGTAGATTATAAAAAGAATAATGAAAAGGAGGTGGTGCCCTTTGGCTTTAGGCATATTACCAAGGCAACAGCACAACAAATAGAAAAGAAATACAAACAAAAGAGCCACTCGTGCGTTTTAGTTCATTTACAAATGAAAAGGGAGACGGACTTGATTGTAGTGACTGAAAAATAGCAGAACACGCGGTGAAAACGTGATGACTCCGCCTTTATTTGAATTGGCCATAAAAGTTATTTGAAGGGCGGTAAGTCCCTGGCGACACACACACATGGCGGGAGTCACAACGACTGTACAGTCACATAAACAGACACGAGGCAAAGTAAACTAAATGATACAAACAATTATACACGTATATAATATTTGTACAACATAAATATAATGTAAACATATCAATTCCGGAGCCGCGGCAGGTTTTATGGGTAATTTGCGTCGGTCGAATGGGGGACTACCCGACTTACCCATGAGCCCCCGTGGCTTCGGTATTGATCTGCATTTCGTTATGATAATGTACAATGATTAAATATGTGTGTAATTATTTGTGTCATTTAGTTTACCTTGCCCTATGTGTGTTTATGTGACTGAAATGTTTTATTTTGTAGATTATAAAAAGAATAATCAAAAGGAGGCGGTGCCCTTAGGCTTTAGGCATATTACCAAGGCAACGGCACAACAAATTCAAAAGAAATACAAACAAAAGCGCCACTCGTGCGTTTTTGTTCATTTACAAATTAAATAGTGGTAACTTTCTATCCTCTAAAGTTTGTCATTTTAATAAAGTTTGTGCCTTTGTAATGAGTTTTGACGTCTACCAACTGTTCTGAACAGGTATAGTGAGAATACATTTCACATTTTCTTCTTTTTGTAGAATGACCAATGATAATTATTATCTTTTTTGAAGTATACGTGTCCTGAGGACTGTTGTAAGATGACTGGATATAATGTAATAAGTAATATGATTAGTGAACAGTATATGGACTACTCATGGGTCATGTATGGCTTGCCACGTGTATTTTGCTATATTGTGGTTTGCACTGGAGTAAAAGTTGGTAGACAAGTGCGTTCTTAAAAGGATGACAGACATAATTGTGGTGTGTGGAATATTGCAGCACACATGCTCTATATGCAGGAACGTTTGCTGTGATTCAACTTACACATAAAACACATATATGAATGGCATAAATGACAGGGCGACACACACACATGGTGGGTGTGACAATGACTGTACAGTCACATAAACAGACACAAGGCAAGGTAAACTAAATGATAGAAACAATTACACTAGCCCAAACGGCTTGGTTTATGTGATGGAATTGCTTGAAAGATGTTGGAGGCTGTGATCTTGCTGAAGAGAGTTCATGTCTCTGGTATGGATGAGCTTTGGAGAAGTATCCTCTGTGTTGAGACATGGCTGCTTAGAGACATGCCCACGATTTTCAACACAGATGGCTTTAAAAGTGTCATGAAAGGTGGCAATCATTGTCATTGTAAAAACATGCTTGTGACTCTTTAGTGCAGAGAATGGTCTCTTACAGTGATCCTAGCCAAACCCTAAAGAAGTTGCTGGAGAAATATGCTGCCCTTGCCACATGTAAATAACGTTACCAGAGTCAAGCACCTCTGTGCTTGTAGACGAGTTGTGAAGCAGGCGACTCTGAATGTCGCGCGGCAGGAATTTGAATTCTTTAAGACTATAGATTGTGGAATGGAAAGCATAACGGAAGTAGCCTAGCTGCATGACGGAAGAATGATAAGAATAATGTATTGCAAAGACTAATCAGCTTAATAAATGATTAAACATGTGCAATTTGCTATATTGTGGTTTGCACTGGAGTAAAAGTTGGTAGACAAGTGCGTTCTTAAAAGGATGACAGACATAATTGTGGTGTGTGGAATATTGCAGCACACATGCTCTATATGCAGGAACGTTTGCTGTCATTCAACTTACACATAAAACACATATATGAATGGCATAAATGACAGGGCGACACACACACATGGTGGGTGTGACAATGACTGTACAGTCACATAAACAGACACAAGGCAAGGTAAACTAAATGATAGAAACAATTACACTAGCCCAAACGGCTTGGTTTATGTGATGGAATTGCTTGAAAGATGTTGGAGGCTGTGATCTTGCTGAAGAGAGTTCATGTCTCTGGTATGGATGAGCTTTGGAGAAGTATCCTCTGTGTTAAGACATGGCTGCTTAGAGACATGCCCACGATTTTCAACACAGATGGCTTTAAAAGTGTCATGAAAGGTGGCAATCATTGTCATTGTAAAAACATGCTTGTGACTCTTTAGTGCAGAGAATGGTCTCTTACAGTGGTCCTAGCCAAACCCTAAAGAAGTTGCTGGAGAAATATGCTGCCCTTGCCACATGTAAATAACGTTACCAGAGTCAAGCACCTCTGTGCTTGTAGACGAGTTGTGAAGCAGGCGACTCTGAATGTCGCGCGGCAGGAATTTGAATTCTTTAAGACTATAGATTGTGGAATGGAAAGCATAACGGAAGTAGCCTAGCTGCATGACGGAAGAATGATAAGAATAATGTATTGCAAAGACTAATCAGCTTAATAAATGATTAAACATGTGCAATTTGCTATATTGTGGTTTGCACTGGAGTAAAAGTTGGTAGACAAGTGCGTTCTTAAAAGGATGACAGACATAATTGTGGTGTGTGGAATATTGCAGCACACATGCTCTATATGCAGGAACGTTTGCTGTGATTCAACTTACACATAAAACACATATATGAATGGCATAAATGACAGGGCGACACACACACATGGTGGGTGTGACAATGACTGTACAGTCACATAAACAGACACAAGGCAAGGTAAACTAAATGATAGAAACAATTACACTAGCCCAAACGGCTTGGTTTATGTGATGGAATTGCTTGAAAGATGTTGGAGGCTGTGATCTTGCTGAAGAGAGTTCATGTCTCTGGTATGGATGAGCTTTGGAGAAGTATCCTCTGTGTTGAGACATGGCTGCTTAGAGACATGCCCACGATTTTCAACACAGATGGCTTTAAAAGTGTCATGAAAGGTGGCAATCATTGTCATTGTAAAAACATGCTTGTGACTCTTTAGTGCAGAGAATGGTCTCTTACAGTGGTCCTAGCCAAACCCTAAAGAAGTTGCTGGAGAAATATGCTGCCCTTGCCACATGTAAATAACGTTACCAGAGTCAAGCACCTCTGTGCTTGTAGACGAGTTGTGAAGCAGGCGACTCTGAATGTCGCGCGGCAGGAATTTGAATTCTTTAAGACTATAGATTGTGGAATGGAAAGCATAACGGAAGTAGCCTAGCTGCATGACGGAAGAATGATAAGAATAATGTATTGCAAAGACTAATCAGCTTAATAAATGATTAAACATGTGCAATTTGCTATATTGTGGTTTGCACTGGAGTAAAAGTTGGTAGACAAGTGCGTTCTTAAAAGGATGACAGACATAATTGTGGTGTGTGGAATATTGCAGCACACATGCTCTATATGCAGGAACGTTTGCTGTGATTCAACTTACACATAAAACACATATATGAATGGCATAAATGACAGTGCGACACACACACACACACACACACACACATGGTGGGTGTGACAATGACTGTAGAGTCACATAAACAGACACAAGGCAAGGTAAACTAAATGATAGAAACAATTATACACGTATTTAATAATTGTAGAATATAACCATAATGTAAAACACATCAATACCGAAGCCGCGGCTGAAATGTTTTATTTTGTAGATTATAAAAAGAATAATGAAAAGGAGGTGGTGCCCTTTGGCTTTAGGCATATTACCAAGGCAACGGCACAACAAATAGAAAAGAAATACAAACAAAAAGAGCCACTCGTGCGTTTTAGTTCATTTACAAATGAAAAGGGAGACGGACTTGATTGTAGTGACTGAAAAATAGCAGAACACGCGGTGAAAACGTGATGACTCCGCCTTTATGTAAATTAGCCATAAAAGATATTTGAAGGGCGGTAAGTCCCTGGCGACACACACACGGCGGGAGTCACAACGACTGTACAGTCACATAAACAGACACGAGGCAAAGTAAACTAAATGATACAAACAATTATACACGTATATAATATGTGTACAACATAAATATAATGTAAACATATCAATTCCGGAGCCGCGGCAGGTTTTATGGGTAATTTGCGTCGGTCGAATGGGGGACTACCCGACTTACCCATGAGCCCCCGTGGCTTCGGTATTGATCTGCATTTCGTTATGATAATGTACAATGATTAAATATGTGTGTAATTATTTGTGTCATTTAGTTTACCTTGCCCTATGTGTGTTTATGTGACTGAAATGTTTTATTTTGTAGATTATAAAAAGAATAATGAAAAGGAGGTGGTGCCCTTTGGCTTTAGGCATATTACCAAGGCAACAGCACAACAAATAGAAAAGAAATACAAACAAAAGAGCCACTCGTGCGTTTTAGTTCATTTACAAATGAAAAGGGAGACGGACTTGATTGTAGTGACTGAAAAATAGCAGAACACGCGGTGAAAACGTGATGACTCCGCCTTTATTTAAATTAGCCATAAAAGATATTTGAAGGGCGGTAAGTCCCTGGCGACACACACACATGGCGGGAGTCACAACGACTGTACAGTCACATAAACAGACATGAGGCAAAGTAAAATAAATGATACAAACGATTATACACGTATATAATATTTGTACAACATAAATTATAATGTAAAACATATCAATTCCGGAGCCGCGGCGGGTTTTATGGGTAATTTGCGTCGGTCGAATGGGGGACTACCCGACTTACCCATGAGCCCCCGTGGCTTCGGTATTGATCTGCATTTCGTTATGATAATGTACAATGATTAAATATGTGTGTAATTATTTGTGTCATTTAGTTTACCTTGCCCTATGTGTGTTTATGTGACTGAAATGTTTTATTTTGTAGATTATAAAAAGAATAATCAAAAGGAGGCGGTGCCCTTAGGCTTTAGGCATATTACCAAGGCAACGGCACAACAAATTCAAAAGAAATACAAACAAAAGCGCCACTCGTGCGTTTTTGTTCATTTACAAATTAAATAGTGGTAACTTTCTATCCTCTAAAGTTTGTCATTTTAATAAAGTTTGTGCCTTTGTAATGAGTTTTGACGTCTACCAACTGTTCTGAACAGGTATAGTGAGAATACATTTCACATTTTCTTCTTTTTGTAGAATGACCAATGATAATTATTATCTTTTTTGAAGTATACGTGTCCTGAGGACTGTTGTAAGATGACTGGATATAATGTAATAAGTAATATGATTAGTGAACAGTATATGGACTACTCATGGGTCATGTATGGCTTGCCACGTGTATTTTGCTATATTGTGGTTTGCACTGGAGTAAAAGTTGGTAGACAAGTGCGTTCTTAAAAGGATGACAGACATAATTGTGGTGTGTGGAATATTGCAGCACACATGCTCTATATGCAGGAACGTTTGCTGTCATTCAACTTACACATAAAACACATATATGAATGGCATAAATGACAGGGCGACACACACACATGGTGGGTGTGACAATGACTGTACAGTCACATAAACAGACACAAGGCAAGGTAAACTAAATGATAGAAACAATTACACTAGCCCAAACGGCTTGGTTTATGTGATGGAATTGCTTGAAAGATGTTGGAGGCTGTGATCTTGCTGAAGAGAGTTCATGTCTCTGGTATGGATGAGCTTTGGAGAAGTATCCTCTGTGTTGAGACATGGCTGCTTAGAGACATGCCCACGATTTTCAACACAGATGGCTTTAAAAGTGTCATGAAAGGTGGCAATCATTGTCATTGTAAAAACATGCTTGTGACTCTTTAGTGCAGAGAATGGTCTCTTACAGTGGTCCTAGCCAAACCCTAAAGAAGTTGCTGGAGAAATATGCTGCCCTTGCCACATGTAAATAACGTTACCAGAGTCAAGCACCTCTGTGCTTGTAGACGAGTTGTGAAGCAGGCGACTCTGAATGTCGCGCGGCAGGAATTTGAATTCTTTAAGACTATAGATTGTGGAATGGAAAGCATAACGGAAGTAGCCTAGCTGCATGACGGAAGAATGATAAGAATAATGTATTGCAAAGACTAATCAGCTTAATAAATGATTAAACATGTGCAATTTGCTATATTGTGGTTTGCACTGGAGTAAAAGTTGGTAGACAAGTGCGTTCTTAAAAGGATGACAGACATAATTGTGGTGTGTGGAATATTGCAGCACACATGCTCTATATGCAGGAACGTTTGCTGTGATTCAACTTACACATAAAACACATATATGAATGGCATAAATGACAGTGCGACACACACACACACACACACACACACACATGGTGGGTGTGACAATGACTGTAGAGTCACATAAACAGACACAAGGCAAGGTAAACTAAATGATAGAAACAATTATACACGTATTTAATAATTGTAGAATATAACCATAATGTAAAACACATGAATACCGGAGCCGCGGCTGAAATGTTTTATTTTGTAGATTATAAAAAGAATAATGAAAAGGAGGTGGTGCCCTTTGGCTTTAGGCATATTACCAAGGCAACAGCACAACAAATAGAAAAGAAATACAAACAAAAGAGCCACTCGTGCGTTTTAGTTCATTTACAAATGAAAAGGGAGACGGACTTGATTGTAGTGACTGAAAAATAGCAGAACACGCGGTGAAAACGTGATGACTCCGCCTTTATTTAAATTAGCCATAAAAGATATTTGAAGGGCGGTAAGTCCCTGGCGACACACACACATGGCGGGAGTCACAACGACTGTACAGTCACATAAACAGACATGAGGCAAAGTAAAATAAATGATACAAACGATTATACACGTATATAATATGTGTACAACATAAATATAATGTAAACATATCAATTCCGGAGCCGCGGCAGGTTTTATGGGTAATTTGCGTCGGTCGAATGGGGGACTACCCGACTTACCCATGAGCCCCCGTGGCTTCGGTATTGATCTGCATTTCGTTATGATAATGTACAATGATTAAATATGTGTGTAATTATTTGTGTCATTTAGTTTACCTTGCCCTATGTGTGTTTATGTGACTGAAATGTTTTATTTTGTAGATTATAAAAAGAATAATGAAAAGGAGGTGGTGCCCTTTGGCTTTAGGCATATTACCAAGGCAACAGCACAACAAATAGAAAAGAAATACAAACAAAAGAGCCACTCGTGCGTTTTAGTTCATTTACAAATGAAAAGGGAGACGGACTTGATTGTAGTGACTGAAAAATAGCAGAACACGCGGTGAAAACGTGATGACTCCGCCTTTATTTAAATTAGCCATAAAAGATATTTGAAGGGCGGTAAGTCCCTGGCGACACACACACATGGCGGGAGTCACAACGACTGTACAGTCACATAAACAGACATGAGGCAAAGTAAAATAAATGATACAAACGATTATACACGTATATAATATTTGTACAACATAAATTATAATGTAAAACATATCAATTCCGGAGCCGCGGCGGGTTTTATGGGTAATTTGCGTCGGTCGAATGGGGGACTACCCGACTTACCCATGAGCCCCCGTGGCTTCGGTATTGATCTGCATTTCGTTATGATAATGTACAATGATTAAATATGTGTGTAATTATTTGTGTCATTTAGTTTACCTTGCCCTATGTGTGTTTATGTGACTGAAATGTTTTATTTTGTAGATTATAAAAAGAATAATCAAAAGGAGGCGGTGCCCTTAGGCTTTAGGCATATTACCAAGGCAACGGCACAACAAATTCAAAAGAAATACAAACAAAAGCGCCACTCGTGCGTTTTTGTTCATTTACAAATTAAATAGTGGTAACTTTCTATCCTCTAAAGTTTGTCATTTTAATAAAGTTTGTGCCTTTGTAATGAGTTTTGACGTCTACCAACTGTTCTGAACAGGTATAGTGAGAATACATTTCACATTTTCTTCTTTTTGTAGAATGACCAATGATAATTATTATCTTTTTTGAAGTATACGTGTCCTGAGGACTGTTGTAAGATGACTGGATATAATGTAATAAGTAATATGATTAGTGAACAGTATATGGACTACTCATGGGTCATGTATGGCTTGCCACGTGTATTTTGCTATATTGTGGTTTGCACTGGAGTAAAAGTTGGTAGACAAGTGCGTTCTTAAAAGGATGACAGACATAATTGTGGTGTGTGGAATATTGCAGCACACATGCTCTATATGCAGGAACGTTTGCTGTCATTCAACTTACACATAAAACACATATATGAATGGCATAAATGACAGGGCGACACACACACATGGTGGGTGTGACAATGACTGTACAGTCACATAAACAGACACAAGGCAAGGTAAACTAAATGATAGAAACAATTACACTAGCCCAAACGGCTTGGTTTATGTGATGGAATTGCTTGAAAGATGTTGGAGGCTGTGATCTTGCTGAAGAGAGTTCATGTCTCTGGTATGGATGAGCTTTGGAGAAGTATCCTCTGTGTTGAGACATGGCTGCTTAGAGACATGCCCACGATTTTCAACACAGATGGCTTTAAAAGTGTCATGAAAGGTGGCAATCATTGTCATTGTAAAAACATGCTTGTGACTCTTTAGTGCAGAGAATGGTCTCTTACAGTGGTCCTAGCCAAACCCTAAAGAAGTTGCTGGAGAAATATGCTGCCCTTGCCACATGTAAATAACGTTACCAGAGTCAAGCACCTCTGTGCTTGTAGACGAGTTGTGAAGCAGGCGACTCTGAATGTCGCGCGGCAGGAATTTGAATTCTTTAAGACTATAGATTGTGGAATGGAAAGCATAACGGAAGTAGCCTAGCTGCATGACGGAAGAATGATAAGAATAATGTATTGCAAAGACTAATCAGCTTAATAAATGATTAAACATGTGCAATTTGCTATATTGTGGTTTGCACTGGAGTAAAAGTTGGTAGACAAGTGCGTTCTTAAAAGGATGACAGACATAATTGTGGTGTGTGGAATATTGCAGCACACATGCTCTATATGCAGGAACGTTTGCTGTGATTCAACTTACACATAAAACACATATATGAATGGCATAAATGACAGTGCGACACACACACACACACACACACACACACATGGTGGGTGTGACAATGACTGTAGAGTCACATAAACAGACACAAGGCAAGGTAAACTAAATGATAGAAACAATTATACACGTATTTAATAATTGTAGAATATAACCATAATGTAAAACACATGAATACCGGAGCCGCGGCTGAAATGTTTTATTTTGTAGATTATAAAAAGAATAATGAAAAGGAGGTGGTGCCCTTTGGCTTTAGGCATATTACCAAGGCAACAGCACAACAAATAGAAAAGAAATACAAACAAAAGAGCCACTCGTGCGTTTTAGTTCATTTACAAATGAAAAGGGAGACGGACTTGATTGTAGTGACTGAAAAATAGCAGAACACGCGGTGAAAACGTGATGACTCCGCCTTTATTTAAATTAGCCATAAAAGATATTTGAAGGGCGGTAAGTCCCTGGCGACACACACACATGGCGGGAGTCACAACGACTGTACAGTCACATAAACAGACATGAGGCAAAGTAAAATAAATGATACAAACGATTATACACGTATATAATATTTGTACAACATAAATTATAATGTAAAACATATCAATTCCGGAGCCGCGGCGGGTTTTATGGGTAATTTGCGTCGGTCGAATGGGGGACTACCCGACTTACCCATGAGCCCCCGTGGCTTCGGTATTGATCTGCATTTCGTTATGATAATGTACAATGATTAAATATGTGTGTAATTATTTGTGTCATTTAGTTTACCTTGCCCTATGTGTGTTTATGTGACTGAAATGTTTTATTTTGTAGATTATAAAAAGAATAATCAAAAGGAGGCGGTGCCCTTAGGCTTTAGGCATATTACCAAGGCAACGGCACAACAAATTCAAAAGAAATACAAACAAAAGCGCCACTCGTGCGTTTTTGTTCATTTACAAATTAAATAGTGGTAACTTTCTATCCTCTAAAGTTTGTCATTTTAATAAAGTTTGTGCCTTTGTAATGAGTTTTGACGTCTACCAACTGTTCTGAACAGGTATAGTGAGAATACATTTCACATTTTCTTCTTTTTGTAGAATGACCAATGATAATTATTATCTTTTTTGAAGTATACGTGTCCTGAGGACTGTTGTAAGATGACTGGATATAATGTAATAAGTAATATGATTAGTGAACAGTATATGGACTACTCATGGGTCATGTATGGCTTGCCACGTGTATTTTGCTATATTGTGGTTTGCACTGGAGTAAAAGTTGGTAGACAAGTGCGTTCTTAAAAGGATGACAGACATAATTGTGGTGTGTGGAATATTGCAGCACACATGCTCTATATGCAGGAACGTTTGCTGTCATTCAACTTACACATAAAACACATATATGAATGGCATAAATGACAGGGCGACACACACACATGGTGGGTGTGACAATGACTGTACAGTCACATAAACAGACACAAGGCAAGGTAAACTAAATGATAGAAACAATTACACTAGCCCAAACGGCTTGGTTTATGTGATGGAATTGCTTGAAAGATGTTGGAGGCTGTGATCTTGCTGAAGAGAGTTCATGTCTCTGGTATGGATGAGCTTTGGAGAAGTATCCTCTGTGTTGAGACATGGCTGCTTAGAGACATGCCCACGATTTTCAACACAGATGGCTTTAAAAGTGTCATGAATGGTGGCAATCATTGTCATTGTAAAAACATGCTTGTGACTCTTTAGTGCAGAGAATGGTCTCTTACAGTGGTCCTAGCCAAACCCTAAAGAAGTTGCTGGAGAAATATGCTGCCCTTGCCACATGTAAATAACGTTACCAGAGTCAAGCACCTCTGTGCTTGTAGACGAGTTGTGAAGCAGGCGACTCTGAATGTCGCGCGGCAGGAATTTGAATTCTTTAAGACTATAGATTGTGGAATGGAAAGCATAACGGAAGTAGCCTAGCTGCATGACGGAAGAATGATAAGAATAATGTATTGCAAAGACTAATCAGCTTAATAAATGATTAAACATGTGCAATTTGCTATATTGTGGTTTGCACTGGAGTAAAAGTTGGTAGACAAGTGCGTTCTTAAAAGGATGACAGACATAATTGTGGTGTGTGGAATATTGCAGCACACATGCTCTATATGCAGGAACGTTTGCTGTGATTCAACTTACACATAAAACACATATATGAATGGCATAAATGACAGGGCGACACACACACATGGTGGGTGTGACAATGACTGTACAGTCACATAAACAGACACAAGGCAAGGTAAACTAAATGATAGAAACAATTACACTAGCCCAAACGGCTTGGTTTATGTGATGGAATTGCTTGAAAGATGTTGGAGGCTGTGATCTTGCTGAAGAGAGTTCATGTCTCTGGTATGGATGAGCTTTGGAGAAGTATCCTCTGTGTTGAGACATGGCTGCTTAGAGACATGCCCACGATTTTCAACACAGATGGCTTTAAAAGTGTCATGAAAGGTGGCAATCATTGTCATTGTAAAAACATGCTTGTGACTCTTTAGTGCAGAGAATGGTCTCTTACAGTGGTCCTAGCCAAACCCTAAAGAAGTTGCTGGAGAAATATGCTGCCCTTGCCACATGTAAATAACGTTACCAGAGTCAAGCACCTCTGTGCTTGTAGACGAGTTGTGAAGCAGGCGACTCTGAATGTCGCGCGGCAGGAATTTGAATTCTTTAAGACTATAGATTGTGGAATGGAAAGCATAACGGAAGTAGCCTAGCTGCATGACGGAAGAATGATAAGAATAATGTATTGCAAAGACTAATCAGCTTAATAAATGATTAAACATGTGCAATTTGCTATATTGTGGTTTGCACTGGAGTAAAAGTTGGTAGACAAGTGCGTTCTTAAAAGGATGACAGACATAATTGTGGTGTGTGGAATATTGCAGCACACATGCTCTATATGCAGGAACGTTTGCTGTGATTCAACTTACACATAAAACACATATATGAATGGCATAAATGACAGTGCGACACACACACACACACACACACACACACATGGTGGGTGTGACAATGACTGTAGAGTCACATAAACAGACACAAGGCAAGGTAAACTAAATGATAGAAACAATTATACACGTATTTAATAATTGTAGAATATAACCATAATGTAAAACACATCAATACCGAAGCCGCGGCTGAAATGTTTTATTTTGTAGATTATAAAAAGAATAATGAAAAGGAGGTGGTGCCCTTTGGCTTTAGGCATATTACCAAGGCAACGGCACAACAAATAGAAAAGAAATACAAACAAAAAGAGCCACTCGTGCGTTTTAGTTCATTTACAAATGAAAAGGGAGACGGACTTGATTGTAGTGACTGAAAAATAGCAGAACACGCGGTGAAAACGTGATGACTGCGCCTTTATGTAAATTAGCCATAAAAGATATTTGAAGGGCGGTAAGTCCCTGGCGACACACACACGGCGGGAGTCACAACGACTGTACAGTCACATAAACAGACATGAGGCAAAGTAAAATAAATGATACAAACGATTATACACGTATATAATATTTGTACAACATAAATTATAATGTAAAACATATCAATTCCGGAGCCGCGGCGGGTTTTATGGGTAATTTGCGTCGGTCGAATGGGGGACTACCCGACTTACCCATGAGCCCCCGTGGCTTCGGTATTGATCTGCATTTCGTTATGATAATGTACAATGATTAAATATGTGTGTAATTATTTGTGTCATTTAGTTTACCTTGCCCTATGTGTGTTTATGTGACTGAAATGTTTTATTTTGTAGATTATAAAAAGAATAATCAAAAGGAGGAGGTGCCCTTAGGCTTTAGGCATATTACCAAGGCAACGGCACAACAAATTCAAAAGAAATACAAACAAAAGCGCCACTCGTGCGTTTTTGTTCATTTACAAATTAAATAGTGGTAACTTTCTATCCTCTAAAGTTTGTCATTTTAATAAAGTTTGTGCCTTTGTAATGAGTTTTGACGTCTACCAACTGTTCTGAACAGGTATAGTGAGAATACATTTCACATTTTCTTCTTTTTGTAGAATGACCAATGATAATTATTATCTTTTTTGAAGTATACGTGTCCTGAGGACTGTTGTAAGATGACTGGATATAATGTAATAAGTAATATGATTAGTGAACAGTATATGGACTACTCATGGGTCATGTATGGCTTGCCACGTGTATTTTGCTATATTGTGGTTTGCACTGGAGTAAAAGTTGGTAGACAAGTGCGTTCTTAAAAGGATGACAGACATAATTGTGGTGTGTGGAATATTGCAGCACACATGCTCTATATGCAGGAACGTTTGCTGTCATTCAACTTACACATAAAACACATATATGAATGGCATAAATGACAGGGCGACACACACACATGGTGGGTGTGACAATGACTGTACAGTCACATAAACAGACACAAGGCAAGGTAAACTAAATGATAGAAACAATTACACTAGCCCAAACGGCTTGGTTTATGTGATGGAATTGCTTGAAAGATGTTGGAGGCTGTGATCTTGCTGAAGAGAGTTCATGTCTCTGGTATGGATGAGCTTTGGAGAAGTATCCTCTGTGTTGAGACATGGCTGCTTAGAGACATGCCCACGATTTTCAACACAGATGGCTTTAAAAGTGTCATGAATGGTGGCAATCATTGTCATTGTAAAAACATGCTTGTGACTCTTTAGTGCAGAGAATGGTCTCTTACAGTGGTCCTAGCCAAACCCTAAAGAAGTTGCTGGAGAAATATGCTGCCCTTGCCACATGTAAATAACGTTACCAGAGTCAAGCACCTCTGTGCTTGTAGACGAGTTGTGAAGCAGGCGACTCTGAATGTCGCGCGGCAGGAATTTGAATTCTTTAAGACTATAGATTGTGGAATGGAAAGCATAACGGAAGTAGCCTAGCTGCATGACGGAAGAATGATAAGAATAATGTATTGCAAAGACTAATCAGCTTAATAAATGATTAAACATGTGCAATTTGCTATATTGTGGTTTGCACTGGAGTAAAAGTTGGTAGACAAGTGCGTTCTTAAAAGGATGACAGACATAATTGTGGTGTGTGGAATATTGCAGCACACATGCTCTATATGCAGGAACGTTTGCTGTGATTCAACTTACACATAAAACACATATATGAATGGCATAAATGACAGGGCGACACACACACATGGTGGGTGTGACAATGACTGTACAGTCACATAAACAGACACAAGGCAAGGTAAACTAAATGATAGAAACAATTACACTAGCCCAAACGGCTTGGTTTATGTGATGGAATTGCTTGAAAGATGTTGGAGGCTGTGATCTTGCTGAAGAGAGTTCATGTCTCTGGTATGGATGAGCTTTGGAGAAGTATCCTCTGTGTTGAGACATGGCTGCTTAGAGACATGCCCACGATTTTCAACACAGATGGCTTTAAAAGTGTCATGAAAGGTGGCAATCATTGTCATTGTAAAAACATGCTTGTGACTCTTTAGTGCAGAGAATGGTCTCTTACAGTGGTCCTAGCCAAACCCTAAAGAAGTTGCTGGAGAAATATGCTGCCCTTGCCACATGTAAATAACGTTACCAGAGTCAAGCACCTCTGTGCTTGTAGACGAGTTGTGAAGCAGGCGACTCTGAATGTCGCGCGGCAGGAATTTGAATTCTTTAAGACTATAGATTGTGGAATGGAAAGCATAACGGAAGTAGCCTAGCTGCATGACGGAAGAATGATAAGAATAATGTATTGCAAAGACTAATCAGCTTAATAAATGATTAAACATGTGCAATTTGCTATATTGTGGTTTGCACTGGAGTAAAAGTTGGTAGACAAGTGCGTTCTTAAAAGGATGACAGACATAATTGTGGTGTGTGGAATATTGCAGCACACATGCTCTATATGCAGGAACGTTTGCTGTGATTCAACTTACACATAAAACACATATATGAATGGCATAAATGACAGTGCGACACACACACACACACACACACACACACATGGTGGGTGTGACAATGACTGTAGAGTCACATAAACAGACACAAGGCAAGGTAAACTAAATGATAGAAACAATTATACACGTATTTAATAATTGTAGAATATAACCATAATGTAAAACACATGAATACCGAAGCCGCGGCTGAAATGTTTTATTTTGTAGATTATAAAAAGAATAATGAAAAGGAGGTGGTGCCCTTTGGCTTTAGGCATATTACCAAGGCAACGGCACAACAAATAGAAAAGAAATACAAACAAAAAGAGCCACTCGTGCGTTTTAGTTCATTTACAAATGAAAAGGGAGACGGACTTGATTGTAGTGACTGAAAAATAGCAGAACACGCGGTGAAAACGTGATGACTGCGCCTTTATGTAAATTAGCCATAAAAGATATTTGAAGGGCGGTAAGTCCCTGGCGACACACACACGGCGGGAGTCACAACGACTGTACAGTCACATAAACAGACACGAGGCAAAGTAAACTAAATGATACAAACAATTATACACGTATATAATATGTGTACAACATAAATATAATGTAAACATATCAATTCCGGAGCCGCGGCAGGTTTTATGGGTAATTTGCGTCGGTCGAATGGGGGACTACCCGACTTACCCATGAGCCCCCGTGGCTTCGGTATTGATCTGCATTTCGTTATGATAATGTACAATGATTAAATATGTGTGTAATTATTTGTGTCATTTAGTTTACCTTGCCCTATGTGTGTTTATGTGACTGAAATGTTTTATTTTGTAGATTATAAAAAGAATAATGAAAAGGAGGTGGTGCCCTTTGGCTTTAGGCATATTACCAAGGCAACAGCACAACAAATAGAAAAGAAATACAAACAAAAGAGCCACTCGTGCGTTTTAGTTCATTTACAAATGAAAAGGGAGACGGACTTGATTGTAGTGACTGAAAAATAGCAGAACACGCGGTGAAAACGTGATGACTCCGCCTTTATTTAAATTAGCCATAAAAGATATTTGAAGGGCGGTAAGTCCCTGGCGACACACACACATGGCGGGAGTCACAACGACTGTACAGTCACATAAACAGACATGAGGCAAAGTAAAATAAATGATACAAACGATTATACACGTATATAATATTTGTACAACATAAATTATAATGTAAAACATATCAATTCCGGAGCCGCGGCGGGTTTTATGGGTAATTTGCGTCGGTCGAATGGGGGACTACCCGACTTACCCATGAGCCCCCGTGGCTTCGGTATTGATCTGCATTTCGTTATGATAATGTACAATGATTAAATATGTGTGTAATTATTTGTGTCATTTAGTTTACCTTGCCCTATGTGTGTTTATGTGACTGAAATGTTTTATTTTGTAGATTATAAAAAGAATAATCAAAAGGAGGAGGTGCCCTTAGGCTTTAGGCATATTACCAAGGCAACGGCACAACAAATTCAAAAGAAATACAAACAAAAGCGCCACTCGTGCGTTTTTGTTCATTTACAAATTAAATAGTGGTAACTTTCTATCCTCTAAAGTTTGTCATTTTAATAAAGTTTGTGCCTTTGTAATGAGTTTTGACGTCTACCAACTGTTCTGAACAGGTATAGTGAGAATACATTTCACATTTTCTTCTTTTTGTAGAATGACCAATGATAATTATTATCTTTTTTGAAGTATACGTGTCCTGAGGACTGTTGTAAGATGACTGGATATAATGTAATAAGTAATATGATTAGTGAACAGTATATGGACTACTCATGGGTCATGTATGGCTTGCCACGTGTATTTTGCTATATTGTGGTTTGCACTGGAGTAAAAGTTGGTAGACAAGTGCGTTCTTAAAAGGATGACAGACATAATTGTGGTGTGTGGAATATTGCAGCACACATGCTCTATATGCAGGAACGTTTGCTGTGATTCAACTTACACATAAAACACATATATGAATGGCATAAATGACAGGGCGACACACACACATGGTGGGTGTGACAATGACTGTACAGTCACATAAACAGACACAAGGCAAGGTAAACTAAATGATAGAAACAATTACACTAGCCCAAACGGCTTGGTTTATGTGATGGAATTGCTTGAAAGATGTTGGAGGCTGTGATCTTGCTGAAGAGAGTTCATGTCTCTGGTATGGATGAGCTTTGGAGAAGTATCCTCTGTGTTGAGACATGGCTGCTTAGAGACATGCCCACGATTTTCAACACAGATGGCTTTAAAAGTGTCATGAATGGTGGCAATCATTGTCATTGTAAAAACATGCTTGTGACTCTTTAGTGCAGAGAATGGTCTCTTACAGTGGTCCTAGCCAAACCCTAAAGAAGTTGCTGGAGAAATATGCTGCCCTTGCCACATGTAAATAACGTTACCAGAGTCAAGCACCTCTGTGCTTGTAGACGAGTTGTGAAGCAGGCGACTCTGAATGTCGCGCGGCAGGAATTTGAATTCTTTAAGACTATAGATTGTGGAATGGAAAGCATAACGGAAGTAGCCTAGCTGCATGACGGAAGAATGATAAGAATAATGTATTGCAAAGACTAATCAGCTTAATAAATGATTAAACATGTGCAATTTGCTATATTGTGGTTTGCACTGGAGTAAAAGTTGGTAGACAAGTGCGTTCTTAAAAGGATGACAGACATAATTGTGGTGTGTGGAATATTGCAGCACACATGCTCTATATGCAGGAACGTTTGCTGTGATTCAACTTACACATAAAACACATATATGAATGGCATAAATGACAGGGCGACACACACACATGGTGGGTGTGACAATGACTGTACAGTCACATAAACAGACACAAGGCAAGGTAAACTAAATGATAGAAACAATTACACTAGCCCAAACGGCTTGGTTTATGTGATGGAATTGCTTGAAAGATGTTGGAGGCTGTGATCTTGCTGAAGAGAGTTCATGTCTCTGGTATGGATGAGCTTTGGAGAAGTATCCTCTGTGTTGAGACATGGCTGCTTAGAGACATGCCCACGATTTTCAACACAGATGGCTTTAAAAGTGTCATGAAAGGTGGCAATCATTGTCATTGTAAAAACATGCTTGTGACTCTTTAGTGCAGAGAATGGTCTCTTACAGTGGTCCTAGCCAAACCCTAAAGAAGTTGCTGGAGAAATATGCTGCCCTTGCCACATGTAAATAACGTTACCAGAGTCAAGCACCTCTGTGCTTGTAGACGAGTTGTGAAGCAGGCGACTCTGAATGTCGCGCGGCAGGAATTTGAATTCTTTAAGACTATAGATTGTGGAATGGAAAGCATAACGGAAGTAGCCTAGCTGCATGACGGAAGAATGATAAGAATAATGTATTGCAAAGACTAATCAGCTTAATAAATGATTAAACATGTGCAATTTGCTATATTGTGGTTTGCACTGGAGTAAAAGTTGGTAGACAAGTGCGTTCTTAAAAGGATGACAGACATAATTGTGGTGTGTGGAATATTGCAGCACACATGCTCTATATGCAGGAACGTTTGCTGTGATTCAACTTACACATAAAACACATATATGAATGGCATAAATGACAGTGCGACACACACACACACACACACACACACACATGGTGGGTGTGACAATGACTGTAGAGTCACATAAACAGACACAAGGCAAGGTAAACTAAATGATAGAAACAATTATACACGTATTTAATAATTGTAGAATATAACCATAATGTAAAACACATGAATACCGAAGCCGCGGCTGAAATGTTTTATTTTGTAGATTATAAAAAGAATAATGAAAAGGAGGTGGTGCCCTTTGGCTTTAGGCATATTACCAAGGCAACGGCACAACAAATAGAAAAGAAATACAAACAAAAAGAGCCACTCGTGCGTTTTAGTTCATTTACAAATGAAAAGGGAGACGGACTTGATTGTAGTGACTGAAAAATAGCAGAACACGCGGTGAAAACGTGATGACTGCGCCTTTATGTAAATTAGCCATAAAAGATATTTGAAGGGCGGTAAGTCCCTGGCGACACACACACGGCGGGAGTCACAACGACTGTACAGTCACATAAACAGACACGAGGCAAAGTAAACTAAATGATACAAACAATTATACACGTATATAATATGTGTACAACATAAATATAATGTAAACATATCAATTCCGGAGCCGCGGCAGGTTTTATGGGTAATTTGCGTCGGTCGAATGGGGGACTACCCGACTTACCCATGAGCCCCCGTGGCTTCGGTATTGATCTGCATTTCGTTATGATAATGTACAATGATTAAATATGTGTGTAATTATTTGTGTCATTTAGTTTACCTTGCCCTATGTGTGTTTATGTGACTGAAATGTTTTATTTTGTAGATTATAAAAAGAATAATGAAAAGGAGGTGGTGCCCTTTGGCTTTAGGCATATTACCAAGGCAACAGCACAACAAATAGAAAAGAAATACAAACAAAAGAGCCACTCGTGCGTTTTAGTTCATTTACAAATGAAAAGGGAGACGGACTTGATTGTAGTGACTGAAAAATAGCAGAACACGCGGTGAAAACGTGATGACTCCGCCTTTATTTAAATTAGCCATAAAAGATATTTGAAGGGCGGTAAGTCCCTGGCGACACACACACATGGCGGGAGTCACAACGACTGTACAGTCACATAAACAGACATGAGGCAAAGTAAAATAAATGATACAAACGATTATACACGTATATAATATTTGTACAACATAAATTATAATGTAAAACATATCAATTCCGGAGCCGCGGCGGGTTTTATGGGTAATTTGCGTCGGTCGAATGGGGGACTAGCCGACTTACCCATGAGCCCCCGTGGCTTCGGTATTGATCTGCATTTCGTTATGATAATGTACAATGATTAAATATGTGTGTAATTATTTGTGTCATTTAGTTTACCTTGCCCTATGTGTGTTTATGTGACTGAAATGTTTTATTTTGTAGATTATAAAAAGAATAATCAAAAGGAGGAGGTGCCCTTAGGCTTTAGGCATATTACCAAGGCAACGGCACAACAAATTCAAAAGAAATACAAACAAAAGCGCCACTCGTGCGTTTTTGTTCATTTACAAATTAAATAGTGGTAACTTTCTATCCTCTAAAGTTTGTCATTTTAATAAAGTTTGTGCCTTTGTAATGAGTTTTGACGTCTACCAACTGTTCTGAACAGGTATAGTGAGAATACATTTCACATTTTCTTCTTTTTGTAGAATGACCAATGATAATTATTATCTTTTTTGAAGTATACGTGTCCTGAGGACTGTTGTAAGATGACTGGATATAATGTAATAAGTAATATGATTAGTGAACAGTATATGGACTACTCATGGGTCATGTATGGCTTGCCACGTGTATTTTGCTATATTGTGGTTTGCACTGGAGTAAAAGTTGGTAGACAAGTGCGTTCTTAAAAGGATGACAGACATAATTGTGGTGTGTGGAATATTGCAGCACACATGCTCTATATGCAGGAACGTTTGCTGTCATTCAACTTACACATAAAACACATATATGAATGGCATAAATGACAGGGCGACACACACACATGGTGGGTGTGACAATGACTGTACAGTCACATAAACAGACACAAGGCAAGGTAAACTAAATGATAGAAACAATTACACTAGCCCAAACGGCTTGGTTTATGTGATGGAATTGCTTGAAAGATGTTGGAGGCTGTGATCTTGCTGAAGAGAGTTCATGTCTCTGGTATGGATGAGCTTTGGAGAAGTATCCTCTGTGTTGAGACATGGCTGCTTAGAGACATGCCCACGATTTTCAACACAGATGGCTTTAAAAGTGTCATGAATGGTGGCAATCATTGTCATTGTAAAAACATGCTTGTGACTCTTTAGTGCAGAGAATGGTCTCTTACAGTGGTCCTAGCCAAACCCTAAAGAAGTTGCTGGAGAAATATGCTGCCCTTGCCACATGTAAATAACGTTACCAGAGTCAAGCACCTCTGTGCTTGTAGACGAGTTGTGAAGCAGGCGACTCTGAATGTCGCGCGGCAGGAATTTGAATTCTTTAAGACTATAGATTGTGGAATGGAAAGCATAACGGAAGTAGCCTAGCTGCATGACGGAAGAATGATAAGAATAATGTATTGCAAAGACTAATCAGCTTAATAAATGATTAAACATGTGCAATTTGCTATATTGTGGTTTGCACTGGAGTAAAAGTTGGTAGACAAGTGCGTTCTTAAAAGGATGACAGACATAATTGTGGTGTGTGGAATATTGCAGCACACATGCTCTATATGCAGGAACGTTTGCTGTGATTCAACTTACACATAAAACACATATATGAATGGCATAAATGACAGGGCGACACACACACATGGTGGGTGTGACAATGACTGTACAGTCACATAAACAGACACAAGGCAAGGTAAACTAAATGATAGAAACAATTACACTAGCCCAAACGGCTTGGTTTATGTGATGGAATTGCTTGAAAGATGTTGGAGGCTGTGATCTTGCTGAAGAGAGTTCATGTCTCTGGTATGGATGAGCTTTGGAGAAGTATCCTCTGTGTTGAGACATGGCTGCTTAGAGACATGCCCACGATTTTCAACACAGATGGCTTTAAAAGTGTCATGAAAGGTGGCAATCATTGTCATTGTAAAAACATGCTTGTGACTCTTTAGTGCAGAGAATGGTCTCTTACAGTGGTCCTAGCCAAACCCTAAAGAAGTTGCTGGAGAAATATGCTGCCCTTGCCACATGTAAATAACGTTACCAGAGTCAAGCACCTCTGTGCTTGTAGACGAGTTGTGAAGCAGGCGACTCTGAATGTCGCGCGGCAGGAATTTGAATTCTTTAAGACTATAGATTGTGGAATGGAAAGCATAACGGAAGTAGCCTAGCTGCATGACGGAAGAATGATAAGAATAATGTATTGCAAAGACTAATCAGCTTAATAAATGATTAAACATGTGCAATTTGCTATATTGTGGTTTGCACTGGAGTAAAAGTTGGTAGACAAGTGCGTTCTTAAAAGGATGACAGACATAATTGTGGTGTGTGGAATATTGCAGCACACATGCTCTATATGCAGGAACGTTTGCTGTGATTCAACTTACACATAAAACACATATATGAATGGCATAAATGACAGTGCGACACACACACACACACACACACACACATGGTGGGTGTGACAATGACTGTAGAGTCACATAAACAGACACAAGGCAAGGTAAACTAAATGATAGAAACAATTATACACGTATTTAATAATTGTAGAATATAACCATAATGTAAAACACATGAATACCGAAGCCGCGGCTGAAATGTTTTATTTTGTAGATTATAAAAAGAATAATGAAAAGGAGGCGGTGCCCTTTGGCTTTAGGCATATTACCAAGGCAACGGCACAACAAATAGAAAAGAAATACAAACAAAAAGAGCCACTCGTGCGTTTTAGTTCATTTACAAATGAAAAGGGAGACGGACTTGATTGTAGTGACTGAAAAATAGCAGAACACGCGGTGAAAACGTGATGACTCCGCCTTTATGTAAATTAGCCATAAAAGATATTTGAAGGGCGGTAAGTCCCTGGCGACACACACACGGCGGGAGTCACAACGACTGTACAGTCACATAAACAGACACGAGGCAAAGTAAACTAAATGATACAAACAATTATACACGTATATAATATGTGTACAACATAAATATAATGTAAACATATCAATTCCGGAGCCGCGGCAGGTTTTATGGGTAATTTGCGTCGGTCGAATGGGGGACTACCCGACTTACCCATGAGCCCCCGTGGCTTCGGTATTGATCTGCATTTCGTTATGATAATGTACAATGATTAAATATGTGTGTAATTATTTGTGTCATTTAGTTTACCTTGCCCTATGTGTGTTTATGTGACTGAAATGTTTTATTTTGTAGATTATAAAAAGAATAATGAAAAGGAGGTGGTGCCCTTTGGCTTTAGGCATATTACCAAGGCAACAGCACAACAAATAGAAAAGAAATACAAACAAAAGAGCCACTCGTGCGTTTTAGTTCATTTACAAATGAAAAGGGAGACGGACTTGATTGTAGTGACTGAAAAATAGCAGAACACGCGGTGAAAACGTGATGACTCCGCCTTTATTTAAATTAGCCATAAAAGATATTTGAAGGGCGGTAAGTCCCTGGCGACACACACAAATGGCGGGAGTCACAACGACTGTACAGTCACATAAACAGACATGAGGCAAAGTAAAATAAATGATACAAACGATTATACACGTATATAATATTTGTACAACATAAATTATAATGTAAAACATATCAATTCCGGAGCCGCGGCGGGTTTTATGGGTAATTTGCGTCGGTCGAATGGGGGACTACCCGACTTACCCATGAGCCCCCGTGGCTTCGGTATTGATCTGCATTTCGTTATGATAATGTACAATGATTAAATATGTGTGTAATTATTTGTGTCATTTAGTTTACCTTGCCCTATGTGTGTTTATGTGACTGAAATGTTTTATTTTGTAGATTATAAAAAGAATAATCAAAAGGAGGCGGTGCCCTTAGGCTTTAGGCATATTACCAAGGCAACGGCACAACAAATTCAAAAGAAATACAAACAAAAGCGCCACTCGTGCGTTTTTGTTCATTTACAAATTAAATAGTGGTAACTTTCTATCCTCTAAAGTTTGTCATTTTAATAAAGTTTGTGCCTTTGTAATGAGTTTTGACGTCTACCAACTGTTCTGAACAGGTATAGTGAGAATACATTTCACATTTTCTTCTTTTTGTAGAATGACCAATGATAATTATTATCTTTTTTGAAGTATACGTGTCCTGAGGACTGTTGTAAGATGACTGGATATAATGTAATAAGTAATATGATTAGTGAACAGTATATGGACTACTCATGGGTCATGTATGGCTTGCCACGTGTATTTTGCTATATTGTGGTTTGCACTGGAGTAAAAGTTGGTAGACAAGTGCGTTCTTAAAAGGATGACAGACATAATTGTGGTGTGTGGAATATTGCAGCACACATGCTCTATATGCAGGAACGTTTGCTGTGATTCAACTTACACATAAAACACATATATGAATGGCATAAATGACAGGGCGACACACACACATGGTGGGTGTGACAATGACTGTACAGTCACATAAACAGACACAAGGCAAGGTAAACTAAATGATAGAAACAATTACACTAGCCCAAACGGCTTGGTTTATGTGATGGAATTGCTTGAAAGATGTTGGAGGCTGTGATCTTGCTGAAGAGAGTTCATGTCTCTGGTATGGATGAGCTTTGGAGAAGTATCCTCTGTGTTGAGACATGGCTGCTTAGAGACATGCCCACGATTTTCAACACAGATGGCTTTAAAAGTGTCATGAAAGGTGGCAATCATTGTCATTGTAAAAACATGCTTGTGACTCTTTAGTGCAGAGAATGGTCTCTTACAGTGGTCCTAGCCAAACCCTAAAGAAGTTGCTGGAGAAATATGCTGCCCTTGCCACATGTAAATAACGTTACCAGAGTCAAGCACCTCTGTGCTTGTAGACGAGTTGTGAAGCAGGCGACTCTGAATGTCGCGCGGCAGGAATTTGAATTCTTTAAGACTATAGATTGTGGAATGGAAAGCATAACGGAAGTAGCCTAGCTGCATGACGGAAGAATGATAAGAATAATGTATTGCAAAGACTAATCAGCTTAATAAATGATTAAACATGTGCAATTTGCTATATTGTGGTTTGCACTGGAGTAAAAGTTGGTAGACAAGTGCGTTCTTAAAAGGATGACAGACATAATTGTGGTGTGTGGAATATTGCAGCACACATGCTCTATATGCAGGAACGTTTGCTGTGATTCAACTTACACATAAAACACATATATGAATGGCATAAATGACAGTGCGACACACACACACACACACACACACACACATGGTGGGTGTGACAATGACTGTAGAGTCACATAAACAGACACAAGGCAAGGTAAACTAAATGATAGAAACAATTATACACGTATTTAATAATTGTAGAATATAACCATAATGTAAAACACATGAATACCGGAGCCGCGGCTGAAATGTTTTATTTTGTAGATTATAAAAAGAATAATGAAAAGGAGGTGGTGCCCTTTGGCTTTAGGCATATTACCAAGGCAACAGCACAACAAATAGAAAAGAAATACAAACAAAAGAGCCACTCGTGCGTTTTAGTTCATTTACAAATGAAAAGGGAGACGGACTTGATTGTAGTGACTGAAAAATAGCAGAACACGCGGTGAAAACGTGATGACTCCGCCTTTATTTAAATTAGCCATAAAAGATATTTGAAGGGCGGTAAGTCCCTGGCGACACACACACATGGCGGGAGTCACAACGACTGTACAGTCACATAAACAGACATGAGGCAAAGTAAAATAAATGATACAAACGATTATACACGTATATAATATTTGTACAACATAAATTATAATGTAAAACATATCAATTCCGGAGCCGCGGCGGGTTTTATGGGTAATTTGCGTCGGTCGAATGGGGGACTACCCGACTTACCCATGAGCCCCCGTGGCTTCGGTATTGATCTGCATTTCGTTATGATAATGTACAATGATTAAATATGTGTGTAATTATTTGTGTCATTTAGTTTACCTTGCCCTATGTGTGTTTATGTGACTGAAATGTTTTATTTTGTAGATTATAAAAAGAATAATCAAAAGGAGGCGGTGCCCTTAGGCTTTAGGCATATTACCAAGGCAACGGCACAACAAATTCAAAAGAAATACAAACAAAAGCGCCACTCGTGCGTTTTTGTTCATTTACAAATTAAATAGTGGTAACTTTCTATCCTCTAAAGTTTGTCATTTTAATAAAGTTTGTGCCTTTGTAATGAGTTTTGACGTCTACCAACTGTTCTGAACAGGTATAGTGAGAATACATTTCACATTTTCTTCTTTTTGTAGAATGACCAATGATAATTATTATCTTTTTTGAAGTATACGTGTCCTGAGGACTGTTGTAAGATGACTGGATATAATGTAATAAGTAATATGATTAGTGAACAGTATATGGACTACTCATGGGTCATGTATGGCTTGCCACGTGTATTTTGCTATATTGTGGTTTGCACTGGAGTAAAAGTTGGTAGACAAGTGCGTTCTTAAAAGGATGACAGACATAATTGTGGTGTGTGGAATATTGCAGCACACATGCTCTATATGCAGGAACGTTTGCTGTCATTCAACTTACACATAAAACACATATATGAATGGCATAAATGACAGGGCGACACACACACATGGTGGGTGTGACAATGACTGTACAGTCACATAAACAGACACAAGGCAAGGTAAACTAAATGATAGAAACAATTACACTAGCCCAAACGGCTTGGTTTATGTGATGGAATTGCTTGAAAGATGTTGGAGGCTGTGATCTTGCTGAAGAGAGTTCATGTCTCTGGTATGGATGAGCTTTGGAGAAGTATCCTCTGTGTTGAGACATGGCTGCTTAGAGACATGCCCACGATTTTCAACACAGATGGCTTTAAAAGTGTCATGAATGGTGGCAATCATTGTCATTGTAAAAACATGCTTGTGACTCTTTAGTGCAGAGAATGGTCTCTTACAGTGGTCCTAGCCAAACCCTAAAGAAGTTGCTGGAGAAATATGCTGCCCTTGCCACATGTAAATAACGTTACCAGAGTCAAGCACCTCTGTGCTTGTAGACGAGTTGTGAAGCAGGCGACTCTGAATGTCGCGCGGCAGGAATTTGAATTCTTTAAGACTATAGATTGTGGAATGGAAAGCATAACGGAAGTAGCCTAGCTGCATGACGGAAGAATGATAAGAATAATGTATTGCAAAGACTAATCAGCTTAATAAATGATTAAACATGTGCAATTTGCTATATTGTGGTTTGCACTGGAGTAAAAGTTGGTAGACAAGTGCGTTCTTAAAAGGATGACAGACATAATTGTGGTGTGTGGAATATTGCAGCACACATGCTCTATATGCAGGAACGTTTGCTGTGATTCAACTTACACATAAAACACATATATGAATGGCATAAATGACAGGGCGACACACACACATGGTGGGTGTGACAATGACTGTACAGTCACATAAACAGACACAAGGCAAGGTAAACTAAATGATAGAAACAATTACACTAGCCCAAACGGCTTGGTTTATGTGATGGAATTGCTTGAAAGATGTTGGAGGCTGTGATCTTGCTGAAGAGAGTTCATGTCTCTGGTATGGATGAGCTTTGGAGAAGTATCCTCTGTGTTGAGACATGGCTGCTTAGAGACATGCCCACGATTTTCAACACAGATGGCTTTAAAAGTGTCATGAAAGGTGGCAATCATTGTCATTGTAAAAACATGCTTGTGACTCTTTAGTGCAGAGAATGGTCTCTTACAGTGGTCCTAGCCAAACCCTAAAGAAGTTGCTGGAGAAATATGCTGCCCTTGCCACATGTAAATAACGTTACCAGAGTCAAGCACCTCTGTGCTTGTAGACGAGTTGTGAAGCAGGCGACTCTGAATGTCGCGCGGCAGGAATTTGAATTCTTTAAGACTATAGATTGTGGAATGGAAAGCATAACGGAAGTAGCCTAGCTGCATGACGGAAGAATGATAAGAATAATGTATTGCAAAGACTAATCAGCTTAATAAATGATTAAACATGTGCAATTTGCTATATTGTGGTTTGCACTGGAGTAAAAGTTGGTAGACAAGTGCGTTCTTAAAAGGATGACAGACATAATTGTGGTGTGTGGAATATTGCAGCACACATGCTCTATATGCAGGAACGTTTGCTGTGATTCAACTTACACATAAAACACATATATGAATGGCATAAATGACAGTGCGACACACACACACACACACACACACACACATGGTGGGTGTGACAATGACTGTAGAGTCACATAAACAGACACAAGGCAAGGTAAACTAAATGATAGAAACAATTATACACGTATTTAATAATTGTAGAATATAACCATAATGTAAAACACATGAATACCGAAGCCGCGGCTGAAATGTTTTATTTTGTAGATTATAAAAAGAATAATGAAAAGGAGGTGGTGCCCTTTGGCTTTAGGCATATTACCAAGGCAACGGCACAACAAATAGAAAAGAAATACAAACAAAAAGAGCCACTCGTGCGTTTTAGTTCATTTACAAATGAAAAGGGAGACGGACTTGATTGTAGTGACTGAAAAATAGCAGAACACGCGGTGAAAACGTGATGACTGCGCCTTTATGTAAATTAGCCATAAAAGATATTTGAAGGGCGGTAAGTCCCTGGCGACACACACACGGCGGGAGTCACAACGACTGTACAGTCACATAAACAGACACGAGGCAAAGTAAACTAAATGATACAAACAATTATACACGTATATAATATGTGTACAACATAAATATAATGTAAACATATCAATTCCGGAGCCGCGGCAGGTTTTATGGGTAATTTGCGTCGGTCGAATGGGGGACTACCCGACTTACCCATGAGCCCCCGTGGCTTCGGTATTGATCTGCATTTCGTTATGATAATGTACAATGATTAAATATGTGTGTAATTATTTGTGTCATTTAGTTTACCTTGCCCTATGTGTGTTTATGTGACTGAAATGTTTTATTTTGTAGATTATAAAAAGAATAATGAAAAGGAGGTGGTGCCCTTTGGCTTTAGGCATATTACCAAGGCAACAGCACAACAAATAGAAAAGAAATACAAACAAAAGAGCCACTCGTGCGTTTTAGTTCATTTACAAATGAAAAGGGAGACGGACTTGATTGTAGTGACTGAAAAATAGCAGAACACGCGGTGAAAACGTGATGACTCCGCCTTTATTTAAATTAGCCATAAAAGATATTTGAAGGGCGGTAAGTCCCTGGCGACACACACACATGGCGGGAGTCACAACGACTGTACAGTCACATAAACAGACATGAGGCAAAGTAAAATAAATGATACAAACGATTATACACGTATATAATATTTGTACAACATAAATTATAATGTAAAACATATCAATTCCGGAGCCGCGGCGGGTTTTATGGGTAATTTGCGTCGGTCGAATGGGGGACTAGCCGACTTACCCATGAGCCCCCGTGGCTTCGGTATTGATCTGCATTTCGTTATGATAATGTACAATGATTAAATATGTGTGTAATTATTTGTGTCATTTAGTTTACCTTGCCCTATGTGTGTTTATGTGACTGAAATGTTTTATTTTGTAGATTATAAAAAGAATAATCAAAAGGAGGAGGTGCCCTTAGGCTTTAGGCATATTACCAAGGCAACGGCACAACAAATTCAAAAGAAATACAAACAAAAGCGCCACTCGTGCGTTTTTGTTCATTTACAAATTAAATAGTGGTAACTTTCTATCCTCTAAAGTTTGTCATTTTAATAAAGTTTGTGCCTTTGTAATGAGTTTTGACGTCTACCAACTGTTCTGAACAGGTATAGTGAGAATACATTTCACATTTTCTTCTTTTTGTAGAATGACCAATGATAATTATTATCTTTTTTGAAGTATACGTGTCCTGAGGACTGTTGTAAGATGACTGGATATAATGTAATAAGTAATATGATTAGTGAACAGTATATGGACTACTCATGGGTCATGTATGGCTTGCCACGTGTATTTTGCTATATTGTGGTTTGCACTGGAGTAAAAGTTGGTAGACAAGTGCGTTCTTAAAAGGATGACAGACATAATTGTGGTGTGTGGAATATTGCAGCACACATGCTCTATATGCAGGAACGTTTGCTGTCATTCAACTTACACATAAAACACATATATGAATGGCATAAATGACAGGGCGACACACACACATGGTGGGTGTGACAATGACTGTACAGTCACATAAACAGACACAAGGCAAGGTAAACTAAATGATAGAAACAATTACACTAGCCCAAACGGCTTGGTTTATGTGATGGAATTGCTTGAAAGATGTTGGAGGCTGTGATCTTGCTGAAGAGAGTTCATGTCTCTGGTATGGATGAGCTTTGGAGAAGTATCCTCTGTGTTGAGACATGGCTGCTTAGAGACATGCCCACGATTTTCAACACAGATGGCTTTAAAAGTGTCATGAATGGTGGCAATCATTGTCATTGTAAAAACATGCTTGTGACTCTTTAGTGCAGAGAATGGTCTCTTACAGTGGTCCTAGCCAAACCCTAAAGAAGTTGCTGGAGAAATATGCTGCCCTTGCCACATGTAAATAACGTTACCAGAGTCAAGCACCTCTGTGCTTGTAGACGAGTTGTGAAGCAGGCGACTCTGAATGTCGCGCGGCAGGAATTTGAATTCTTTAAGACTATAGATTGTGGAATGGAAAGCATAACGGAAGTAGCCTAGCTGCATGACGGAAGAATGATAAGAATAATGTATTGCAAAGACTAATCAGCTTAATAAATGATTAAACATGTGCAATTTGCTATATTGTGGTTTGCACTGGAGTAAAAGTTGGTAGACAAGTGCGTTCTTAAAAGGATGACAGACATAATTGTGGTGTGTGGAATATTGCAGCACACATGCTCTATATGCAGGAACGTTTGCTGTGATTCAACTTACACATAAAACACATATATGAATGGCATAAATGACAGGGCGACACACACACATGGTGGGTGTGACAATGACTGTACAGTCACATAAACAGACACAAGGCAAGGTAAACTAAATGATAGAAACAATTACACTAGCCCAAACGGCTTGGTTTATGTGATGGAATTGCTTGAAAGATGTTGGAGGCTGTGATCTTGCTGAAGAGAGTTCATGTCTCTGGTATGGATGAGCTTTGGAGAAGTATCCTCTGTGTTGAGACATGGCTGCTTAGAGACATGCCCACGATTTTCAACACAGATGGCTTTAAAAGTGTCATGAAAGGTGGCAATCATTGTCATTGTAAAAACATGCTTGTGACTCTTTAGTGCAGAGAATGGTCTCTTACAGTGGTCCTAGCCAAACCCTAAAGAAGTTGCTGGAGAAATATGCTGCCCTTGCCACATGTAAATAACGTTACCAGAGTCAAGCACCTCTGTGCTTGTAGACGAGTTGTGAAGCAGGCGACTCTGAATGTCGCGCGGCAGGAATTTGAATTCTTTAAGACTATAGATTGTGGAATGGAAAGCATAACGGAAGTAGCCTAGCTGCATGACGGAAGAATGATAAGAATAATGTATTGCAAAGACTAATCAGCTTAATAAATGATTAAACATGTGCAATTTGCTATATTGTGGTTTGCACTGGAGTAAAAGTTGGTAGACAAGTGCGTTCTTAAAAGGATGACAGACATAATTGTGGTGTGTGGAATATTGCAGCACACATGCTCTATATGCAGGAACGTTTGCTGTGATTCAACTTACACATAAAACACATATATGAATGGCATAAATGACAGTGCGACACACACACACACACACACACACACATGGTGGGTGTGACAATGACTGTAGAGTCACATAAACAGACACAAGGCAAGGTAAACTAAATGATAGAAACAATTATACACGTATTTAATAATTGTAGAATATAACCATAATGTAAAACACATGAATACCGAAGCCGCGGCTGAAATGTTTTATTTTGTAGATTATAAAAAGAATAATGAAAAGGAGGCGGTGCCCTTTGGCTTTAGGCATATTACCAAGGCAACGGCACAACAAATAGAAAAGAAATACAAACAAAAAGAGCCACTCGTGCGTTTTAGTTCATTTACAAATGAAAAGGGAGACGGACTTGATTGTAGTGACTGAAAAATAGCAGAACACGCGGTGAAAACGTGATGACTCCGCCTTTATGTAAATTAGCCATAAAAGATATTTGAAGGGCGGTAAGTCCCTGGCGACACACACACGGCGGGAGTCACAACGACTGTACAGTCACATAAACAGACACGAGGCAAAGTAAACTAAATGATACAAACAATTATACACGTATATAATATGTGTACAACATAAATATAATGTAAACATATCAATTCCGGAGCCGCGGCAGGTTTTATGGGTAATTTGCGTCGGTCGAATGGGGGACTACCCGACTTACCCATGAGCCCCCGTGGCTTCGGTATTGATCTGCATTTCGTTATGATAATGTACAATGATTAAATATGTGTGTAATTATTTGTGTCATTTAGTTTACCTTGCCCTATGTGTGTTTATGTGACTGAAATGTTTTATTTTGTAGATTATAAAAAGAATAATGAAAAGGAGGTGGTGCCCTTTGGCTTTAGGCATATTACCAAGGCAACAGCACAACAAATAGAAAAGAAATACAAACAAAAGAGCCACTCGTGCGTTTTAGTTCATTTACAAATGAAAAGGGAGACGGACTTGATTGTAGTGACTGAAAAATAGCAGAACACGCGGTGAAAACGTGATGACTCCGCCTTTATTTAAATTAGCCATAAAAGATATTTGAAGGGCGGTAAGTCCCTGGCGACACACACAAATGGCGGGAGTCACAACGACTGTACAGTCACATAAACAGACATGAGGCAAAGTAAAATAAATGATACAAACGATTATACACGTATATAATATTTGTACAACATAAATTATAATGTAAAACATATCAATTCCGGAGCCGCGGCGGGTTTTATGGGTAATTTGCGTCGGTCGAATGGGGGACTACCCGACTTACCCATGAGCCCCCGTGGCTTCGGTATTGATCTGCATTTCGTTATGATAATGTACAATGATTAAATATGTGTGTAATTATTTGTGTCATTTAGTTTACCTTGCCCTATGTGTGTTTATGTGACTGAAATGTTTTATTTTGTAGATTATAAAAAGAATAATCAAAAGGAGGCGGTGCCCTTAGGCTTTAGGCATATTACCAAGGCAACGGCACAACAAATTCAAAAGAAATACAAACAAAAGCGCCACTCGTGCGTTTTTGTTCATTTACAAATTAAATAGTGGTAACTTTCTATCCTCTAAAGTTTGTCATTTTAATAAAGTTTGTGCCTTTGTAATGAGTTTTGACGTCTACCAACTGTTCTGAACAGGTATAGTGAGAATACATTTCACATTTTCTTCTTTTTGTAGAATGACCAATGATAATTATTATCTTTTTTGAAGTATACGTGTCCTGAGGACTGTTGTAAGATGACTGGATATAATGTAATAAGTAATATGATTAGTGAACAGTATATGGACTACTCATGGGTCATGTATGGCTTGCCACGTGTATTTTGCTATATTGTGGTTTGCACTGGAGTAAAAGTTGGTAGACAAGTGCGTTCTTAAAAGGATGACAGACATAATTGTGGTGTGTGGAATATTGCAGCACACATGCTCTATATGCAGGAACGTTTGCTGTCATTCAACTTACACATAAAACACATATATGAATGGCATAAATGACAGGGCGACACACACACATGGTGGGTGTGACAATGACTGTACAGTCACATAAACAGACACAAGGCAAGGTAAACTAAATGATAGAAACAATTACACTAGCCCAAACGGCTTGGTTTATGTGATGGAATTGCTTGAAAGATGTTGGAGGCTGTGATCTTGCTGAAGAGAGTTCATGTCTCTGGTATGGATGAGCTTTGGAGAAGTATCCTCTGTGTTGAGACATGGCTGCTTAGAGACATGCCCACGATTTTCAACACAGATGGCTTTAAAAGTGTCATGAAAGGTGGCAATCATTGTCATTGTAAAAACATGCTTGTGACTCTTTAGTGCAGAGAATGGTCTCTTACAGTGGTCCTAGCCAAACCCTAAAGAAGTTGCTGGAGAAATATGCTGCCCTTGCCACATGTAAATAACGTTACCAGAGTCAAGCACCTCTGTGCTTGTAGACGAGTTGTGAAGCAGGCGACTCTGAATGTCGCGCGGCAGGAATTTGAATTCTTTAAGACTATAGATTGTGGAATGGAAAGCATAACGGAAGTAGCCTAGCTGCATGACGGAAGAATGATAAGAATAATGTATTGCAAAGACTAATCAGCTTAATAAATGATTAAACATGTGCAATTTGCTATATTGTGGTTTGCACTGGAGTAAAAGTTGGTAGACAAGTGCGTTCTTAAAAGGATGACAGACATAATTGTGGTGTGTGGAATATTGCAGCACACATGCTCTATATGCAGGAACGTTTGCTGTGATTCAACTTACACATAAAACACATATATGAATGGCATAAATGACAGTGCGACACACACACACACACACACACACACATGGTGGGTGTGACAATGACTGTAGAGTCACATAAACAGACACAAGGCAAGGTAAACTAAATGATAGAAACAATTATACACGTATTTAATAATTGTAGAATATAACCATAATGTAAAACACATGAATACCGGAGCCGCGGCTGAAATGTTTTATTTTGTAGATTATAAAAAGAATAATGAAAAGGAGGTGGTGCCCTTTGGCTTTAGGCATATTACCAAGGCAACAGCACAACAAATAGAAAAGAAATACAAACAAAAGAGCCACTCGTGCGTTTTAGTTCATTTACAAATGAAAAGGGAGACGGACTTGATTGTAGTGACTGAAAAATAGCAGAACACGCGGTGAAAACGTGATGACTCCGCCTTTATTTAAATTAGCCATAAAAGATATTTGAAGGGCGGTAAGTCCCTGGCGACACACACACATGGCGGGAGTCACAACGACTGTACAGTCACATAAACAGACATGAGGCAAAGTAAAATAAATGATACAAACGATTATACACGTATATAATATTTGTACAACATAAATTATAATGTAAAACATATCAATTCCGGAGCCGCGGCGGGTTTTATGGGTAATTTGCGTCGGTCGAATGGGGGACTACCCGACTTACCCATGAGCCCCCGTGGCTTCGGTATTGATCTGCATTTCGTTATGATAATGTACAATGATTAAATATGTGTGTAATTATTTGTGTCATTTAGTTTACCTTGCCCTATGTGTGTTTATGTGACTGAAATGTTTTATTTTGTAGATTATAAAAAGAATAATCAAAAGGAGGCGGTGCCCTTAGGCTTTAGGCATATTACCAAGGCAACGGCACAACAAATTCAAAAGAAATACAAACAAAAGCGCCACTCGTGCGTTTTTGTTCATTTACAAATTAAATAGTGGTAACTTTCTATCCTCTAAAGTTTGTCATTTTAATAAAGTTTGTGCCTTTGTAATGAGTTTTGACGTCTACCAACTGTTCTGAACAGGTATAGTGAGAATACATTTCACATTTTCTTCTTTTTGTAGAATGACCAATGATAATTATTATCTTTTTTGAAGTATACGTGTCCTGAGGACTGTTGTAAGATGACTGGATATAATGTAATAAGTAATATGATTAGTGAACAGTATATGGACTACTCATGGGTCATGTATGGCTTGCCACGTGTATTTTGCTATATTGTGGTTTGCACTGGAGTAAAAGTTGGTAGACAAGTGCGTTCTTAAAAGGATGACAGACATAATTGTGGTGTGTGGAATATTGCAGCACACATGCTCTATATGCAGGAACGTTTGCTGTCATTCAACTTACACATAAAACACATATATGAATGGCATAAATGACAGGGCGACACACACACATGGTGGGTGTGACAATGACTGTACAGTCACATAAACAGACACAAGGCAAGGTAAACTAAATGATAGAAACAATTACACTAGCCCAAACGGCTTGGTTTATGTGATGGAATTGCTTGAAAGATGTTGGAGGCTGTGATCTTGCTGAAGAGAGTTCATGTCTCTGGTATGGATGAGCTTTGGAGAAGTATCCTCTGTGTTGAGACATGGCTGCTTAGAGACATGCCCACGATTTTCAACACAGATGGCTTTAAAAGTGTCATGAAAGGTGGCAATCATTGTCATTGTAAAAACATGCTTGTGACTCTTTAGTGCAGAGAATGGTCTCTTACAGTGGTCCTAGCCAAACCCTAAAGAAGTTGCTGGAGAAATATGCTGCCCTTGCCACATGTAAATAACGTTACCAGAGTCAAGCACCTCTGTGCTTGTAGACGAGTTGTGAAGCAGGCGACTCTGAATGTCGCGCGGCAGGAATTTGAATTCTTTAAGACTATAGATTGTGGAATGGAAAGCATAACGGAAGTAGCCTAGCTGCATGACGGAAGAATGATAAGAATAATGTATTGCAAAGACTAATCAGCTTAATAAATGATTAAACATGTGCAATTTGCTATATTGTGGTTTGCACTGGAGTAAAAGTTGGTAGACAAGTGCGTTCTTAAAAGGATGACAGACATAATTGTGGTGTGTGGAATATTGCAGCACACATGCTCTATATGCAGGAACGTTTGCTGTGATTCAACTTACACATAAAACACATATATGAATGGCATAAATGACAGTGCGACACACACACACACACACACACACACATGGTGGGTGTGACAATGACTGTAGAGTCACATAAACAGACACAAGGCAAGGTAAACTAAATGATAGAAACAATTATACACGTATTTAATAATTGTAGAATATAACCATAATGTAAAACACATGAATACCGAAGCCGCGGCTGAAATGTTTTATTTTGTAGATTATAAAAAGAATAATGAAAAGGAGGTGGTGCCCTTTGGCTTTAGGCATATTACCAAGGCAACGGCACAACAAATAGAAAAGAAATACAAACAAAAAGAGCCACTCGTGCGTTTTAGTTCATTTACAAATGAAAAGGGAGACGGACTTGATTGTAGTGACTGAAAAATAGCAGAACACGCGGTGAAAACGTGATGACTCCGCCTTTATGTAAATTAGCCATAAAAGATATTTGAAGGGCGGTAAGTCCCTGGCGACACACACACGGCGGGAGTCACAACGACTGTACAGTCACATAAACAGACACGAGGCAAAGTAAACTAAATGATACAAACAATTATACACGTATATAATATGTGTACAACATAAATATAATGTAAACATATCAATTCCGGAGCCGCGGCAGGTTTTATGGGTAATTTGCGTCGGTCGAATGGGGGACTACCCGACTTACCCATGAGCCCCCGTGGCTTCGGTATTGATCTGCATTTCGTTATGATAATGTACAATGATTAAATATGTGTGTAATTATTTGTGTCATTTAGTTTACCTTGCCCTATGTGTGTTTATGTGACTGAAATGTTTTATTTTGTAGATTATAAAAAGAATAATGAAAAGGAGGTGGTGCCCTTTGGCTTTAGGCATATTACCAAGGCAACAGCACAACAAATAGAAAAGAAATACAAACAAAAGAGCCACTCGTGCGTTTTAGTTCATTTACAAATGAAAAGGGAGACGGACTTGATTGTAGTGACTGAAAAATAGCAGAACACGCGGTGAAAACGTGATGACTCCGCCTTTATTTAAATTAGCCATAAAAGATATTTGAAGGGCGGTAAGTCCCTGGTGACACACACACATGGCGGGAGTCACAACGACTGTACAGTCACATAAACAGACATGAGGCAAAGTAAAATAAATGATACAAACGATTATACACGTATATAATATTTGTACAACATAAATTATAATGTAAAACATATCAATTCCGGAGCCGCGGCGGGTTTTATGGGTAATTTGCGTCGGTCGAATGGGGGACTACCCGACTTACCCATGAGCCCCCGTGGCTTCGGTATTGATCTGCATTTCGTTATGATAATGTACAATGATTAAATATGTGTGTAATTATTTGTGTCATTTAGTTTACCTTGCCCTATGTGTGTTTATGTGACTGAAATGTTTTATTTTGTAGATTATAAAAAGAATAATCAAAAGGAGGCGGTGCCCTTAGGCTTTAGGCATATTACCAAGGCAACGGCACAACAAATTCAAAAGAAATACAAACAAAAGCGCCACTCGTGCGTTTTTGTTCATTTACAAATTAAATAGTGGTAACTTTCTATCCTCTAAAGTTTGTCATTTTAATAAAGTTTGTGCCTTTGTAATGAGTTTTGACGTCTACCAACTGTTCTGAACAGGTATAGTGAGAATACATTTCACATTTTCTTCTTTTTGTAGAATGACCAATGATAATTATTATCTTTTTTGAAGTATACGTGTCCTGAGGACTGTTGTAAGATGACTGGATATAATGTAATAAGTAATATGATTAGTGAACAGTATATGGACTACTCATAGGTCATGTATGGCTTGCCACGTGTATTTTGCTATATTGTGGTTTGCACTGGAGTAAAAGTTGGTAGACAAGTGCGTTCTTAAAAGGATGACAGACATAATTGTGGTGTGTGGAATATTGCAGCACACATGCTCTATATGCAGGAACGTTTGCTGTCATTCAACTTACACATAAAACACATATATGAATGGCATAAATGACAGGGCGACACACACACATGGTGGGTGTGACAATGACTGTACAGTCACATAAACAGACACAAGGCAAGGTAAACTAAATGATAGAAACAATTACACTAGCCCAAACGGCTTGGTTTATGTGATGGAATTGCTTGAAAGATGTTGGAGGCTGTGATCTTGCTGAAGAGAGTTCATGTCTCTGGTATGGATGAGCTTTGGAGAAGTATCCTCTGTGTTGAGACATGGCTGCTTAGAGACATGCCCACGATTTTCAACACAGATGGCTTTAAAAGTGTCATGAATGGTGGCAATCATTGTCATTGTAAAAACATGCTTGTGACTCTTTAGTGCAGAGAATGGTCTCTTACAGTGGTCCTAGCCAAACCCTAAAGAAGTTGCTGGAGAAATATGCTGCCCTTGCCACATGTAAATAACGTTACCAGAGTCAAGCACCTCTGTGCTTGTAGACGAGTTGTGAAGCAGGCGACTCTGAATGTCGCGCGGCAGGAATTTGAATTCTTTAAGACTATAGATTGTGGAATGGAAAGCATAACGGAAGTAGCCTAGCTGCATGACGGAAGAATGATAAGAATAATGTATTGCAAAGACTAATCAGCTTAATAAATGATTAAACATGTGCAATTTGCTATATTGTGGTTTGCACTGGAGTAAAAGTTGGTAGACAAGTGCGTTCTTAAAAGGATGACAGACATAATTGTGGTGTGTGGAATATTGCAGCACACATGCTCTATATGCAGGAACGTTTGCTGTGATTCAACTTACACATAAAACACATATATGAATGGCATAAATGACAGGGCGACACACACACATGGTGGGTGTGACAATGACTGTACAGTCACATAAACAGACACAAGGCAAGGTAAACTAAATGATAGAAACAATTACACTAGCCCAAACGGCTTGGTTTATGTGATGGAATTGCTTGAAAGATGTTGGAGGCTGTGATCTTGCTGAAGAGAGTTCATGTCTCTGGTATGGATGAGCTTTGGAGAAGTATCCTCTGTGTTGAGACATGGCTGCTTAGAGACATGCCCACGATTTTCAACACAGATGGCTTTAAAAGTGTCATGAAAGGTGGCAATCATTGTCATTGTAAAAACATGCTTGTGACTCTTTAGTGCAGAGAATGGTCTCTTACAGTGGTCCTAGCCAAACCCTAAAGAAGTTGCTGGAGAAATATGCTGCCCTTGCCACATGTAAATAACGTTACCAGAGTCAAGCACCTCTGTGCTTGTAGACGAGTTGTGAAGCAGGCGACTCTGAATGTCGCGCGGCAGGAATTTGAATTCTTTAAGACTATAGATTGTGGAATGGAAAGCATAACGGAAGTAGCCTAGCTGCATGACGGAAGAATGATAAGAATAATGTATTGCAAAGACTAATCAGCTTAATAAATGATTAAACATGTGCAATTTGCTATATTGTGGTTTGCACTGGAGTAAAAGTTGGTAGACAAGTGCGTTCTTAAAAGGATGACAGACATAATTGTGGTGTGTGGAATATTGCAGCACACATGCTCTATATGCAGGAACGTTTGCTGTGATTCAACTTACACATAAAACACATATATGAATGGCATAAATGACAGTGCGACACACACACACACACACACACACACATGGTGGGTGTGACAATGACTGTAGAGTCACATAAACAGACACAAGGCAAGGTAAACTAAATGATAGAAACAATTATACACGTATTTAATAATTGTAGAATATAACCATAATGTAAAACACATGAATACCGAAGCCGCGGCTGAAATGTTTTATTTTGTAGATTATAAAAAGAATAATGAAAAGGAGGTGGTGCCCTTTGGCTTTAGGCATATTACCAAGGCAACAGCACAACAAATAGAAAAGAAATACAAACAAAAGAGCCACTCGTGCGTTTTAGTTCATTTACAAATGAAAAGGGAGACGGACTTGATTGTAGTGACTGAAAAATAGCAGAACACGCGGTGAAAACGTGATGACTCCGCCTTTATTTAAATTAGCCATAAAAGATATTTGAAGGGCGGTAAGTCCCTGGCGACACACACACATGGCGGGAGTCACAACGACTGTACAGTCACATAAACAGACATGAGGCAAAGTAAAGTAAATGATACAAACGATTATACACGTATATAATATTTGTACAACATAAATTATAATGTAAAACATATCAATTCCGGAGCCGCGGCGGGTTTTATGGGTAATTTGCGTCGGTCGAATGGGGGACTACCCGACTTACCCATGAGCCCCCGTGGCTTCGGTATTGATCTGCATTTCGTTATGATAATGTACAATGATTAAATATGTGTGTAATTATTTGTGTCATTTAGTTTACCTTGCCCTATGTGTGTTTATGTGACTGAAATGTTTTATTTTGTAGATTATAAAAAGAATAATCAAAAGGAGGCGGTGCCCTTAGGCTTTAGGCATATTACCAAGGCAACGGCACAACAAATTCAAAAGAAATACAAACAAAAGCGCCACTCGTGCGTTTTTGTTCATTTACAAATTAAATAGTGGTAACTTTCTATCCTCTAAAGTTTGTCATTTTAATAAAGTTTGTGCCTTTGTAATGAGTTTTGACGTCTACCAACTGTTCTGAACAGGTATAGTGAGAATACATTTCACATTTTCTTCTTTTTGTAGAATGACCAATGATAATTATTATCTTTTTTGAAGTATACGTGTCCTGAGGACTGTTGTAAGATGACTGGATATAATGTAATAAGTAATATGATTAGTGAACAGTATATGGACTACTCATGGGTCATGTATGGCTTGCCACGTGTATTTTGCTATATTGTGGTTTGCACTGGAGTAAAAGTTGGTAGACAAGTGCGTTCTTAAAAGGATGACAGACATAATTGTGGTGTGTGGAATATTGCAGCACACATGCTCTATATGCAGGAACGTTTGCTGTCATTCAACTTACACATAAAACACATATATGAATGGCATAAATGACAGGGCGACACACACACATGGTGGGTGTGACAATGACTGTACAGTCACATAAACAGACACAAGGCAAGGTAAACTAAATGATAGAAACAATTACACTAGCCCAAACGGCTTGGTTTATGTGATGGAATTGCTTGAAAGATGTTGGAGGCTGTGATCTTGCTGAAGAGAGTTCATGTCTCTGGTATGGATGAGCTTTGGAGAAGTATCCTCTGTGTTGAGACATGGCTGCTTAGAGACATGCCCACGATTTTCAACACAGATGGCTTTAAAAGTGTCATGAAAGGTGGCAATCATTGTCATTGTAAAAACATGCTTGTGACTCTTTAGTGCAGAGAATGGTCTCTTACAGTGGTCCTAGCCAAACCCTAAAGAAGTTGCTGGAGAAATATGCTGCCCTTGCCACATGTAAATAACGTTACCAGAGTCAAGCACCTCTGTGCTTGTAGACGAGTTGTGAAGCAGGCGACTCTGAATGTCGCGCGGCAGGAATTTGAATTCTTTAAGACTATAGATTGTGGAATGGAAAGCATAACGGAAGTAGCCTAGCTGCATGACGGAAGAATGATAAGAATAATGTATTGCAAAGACTAATCAGCTTAATAAATGATTAAACATGTGCAATTTGCTATATTGTGGTTTGCACTGGAGTAAAAGTTGGTAGACAAGTGCGTTCTTAAAAGGATGACAGACATAATTGTGGTGTGTGGAATATTGCAGCACACATGCTCTATATGCAGGAACGTTTGCTGTGATTCAACTTACACATAAAACACATATATGAATGGCATAAATGACAGTGCGACACACACACACACACACACACACACATGGTGGGTGTGACAATGACTGTAGAGTCACATAAACAGACACAAGGCAAGGTAAACTAAATGATAGAAACAATTATACACGTATTTAATAATTGTAGAATATAACCATAATGTAAAACACATGAATACCGGAGCCGCGGCTGAAATGTTTTATTTTGTAGATTATAAAAAGAATAATGAAAAGGAGGTGGTGCCCTTTGGCTTTAGGCATATTACCAAGGCAACAGCACAACAAATAGAAAAGAAATACAAACAAAAGAGCCACTCGTGCGTTTTAGTTCATTTACAAATGAAAAGGGAGACGGACTTGATTGTAGTGACTGAAAAATAGCAGAACACGCGGTGAAAACGTGATGACTCCGCCTTTATTTAAATTAGCCATAAAAGATATTTGAAGGGCGGTAAGTCCCTGGCGACACACACACATGGCGGGAGTCACAACGACTGTACAGTCACATAAACAGACATGAGGCAAAGTAAAATAAATGATACAAACGATTATACACGTATATAATATTTGTACAACATAAATTATAATGTAAAACATATCAATTCCGGAGCCGCGGCGGGTTTTATGGGTAATTTGCGTCGGTCGAATGGGGGACTACCCGACTTACCCATGAGCCCCCGTGGCTTCGGTATTGATCTGCATTTCGTTATGATAATGTACAATGATTAAATATGTGTGTAATTATTTGTGTCATTTAGTTTACCTTGCCCTATGTGTGTTTATGTGACTGAAATGTTTTATTTTGTAGATTATAAAAAGAATAATCAAAAGGAGGCGGTGCCCTTAGGCTTTAGGCATATTACCAAGGCAACGGCACAACAAATTCAAAAGAAATACAAACAAAAGCGCCACTCGTGCGTTTTTGTTCATTTACAAATTAAATAGTGGTAACTTTCTATCCTCTAAAGTTTGTCATTTTAATAAAGTTTGTGCCTTTGTAATGAGTTTTGACGTCTACCAACTGTTCTGAACAGGTATAGTGAGAATACATTTCACATTTTCTTCTTTTTGTAGAATGACCAATGATAATTATTATCTTTTTTGAAGTATACGTGTCCTGAGGACTGTTGTAAGATGACTGGATATAATGTAATAAGTAATATGATTAGTGAACAGTATATGGACTACTCATAGGTCATGTATGGCTTGCCACGTGTATTTTGCTATATTGTGGTTTGCACTGGAGTAAAAGTTGGTAGACAAGTGCGTTCTTAAAAGGATGACAGACATAATTGTGGTGTGTGGAATATTGCAGCACACATGCTCTATATGCAGGAACGTTTGCTGTGATTCAACTTACACATAAAACACATATATGAATGGCATAAATGACAGGGCGACACACACACATGGTGGGTGTGACAATGACTGTACAGTCACATAAACAGACACAAGGCAAGGTAAACTAAATGATAGAAACAATTACACTAGCCCAAACGGCTTGGTTTATGTGATGGAATTGCTTGAAAGATGTTGGAGGCTGTGATCTTGCTGAAGAGAGTTCATGTCTCTGGTATGGATGAGCTTTGGAGAAGTATCCTCTGTGTTGAGACATGGCTGCTTAGAGACATGCCCACGATTTTCAACACAGATGGCTTTAAAAGTGTCATGAAAGGTGGCAATCATTGTCATTGTAAAAACATGCTTGTGACTCTTTAGTGCAGAGAATGGTCTCTTACAGTGGTCCTAGCCAAACCCTAAAGAAGTTGCTGGAGAAATATGCTGCCCTTGCCACATGTAAATAACGTTACCAGAGTCAAGCACCTCTGTGCTTGTAGACGAGTTGTGAAGCAGGCGACTCTGAATGTCGCGCGGCAGGAATTTGAATTCTTTAAGACTATAGATTGTGGAATGGAAAGCATAACGGAAGTAGCCTAGCTGCATGACGGAAGAATGATAAGAATAATGTATTGCAAAGACTAATCAGCTTAATAAATGATTAAACATGTGCAATTTGCTATATTGTGGTTTGCACTGGAGTAAAAGTTGGTAGACAAGTGCGTTCTTAAAAGGATGACAGACATAATTGTGGTGTGTGGAATATTGCAGCACACATGCTCTATATGCAGGAACGTTTGCTGTGATTCAACTTACACATAAAACACATATATGAATGGCATAAATGACAGTGCGACACACACACACACACACACACACACATGGTGGGTGTGACAATGACTGTAGAGTCACATAAACAGACACAAGGCAAGGTAAACTAAATGATAGAAACAATTATACACGTATTTAATAATTGTAGAATATAACCATAATGTAAAACACATGAATACCGAAGCCGCGGCTGAAATGTTTTATTTTGTAGATTATAAAAAGAATAATGAAAAGGAGGTGGTGCCCTTTGGCTTTAGGCATATTACCAAGGCAACAGCACAACAAATAGAAAAGAAATACAAACAAAAGAGCCACTCGTGCGTTTTAGTTCATTTACAAATGAAAAGGGAGACGGACTTGATTGTAGTGACTGAAAAATAGCAGAACACGCGGTGAAAACGTGATGACTCCGCCTTTATTTAAATTAGCCATAAAAGATATTTGAAGGGCGGTAAGTCCCTGGCGACACACACACATGGCGGGAGTCACAACGACTGTACAGTCACATAAACAGACATGAGGCAAAGTAAAGTAAATGATACAAACGATTATACACGTATATAATATTTGTACAACATAAATTATAATGTAAAACATATCAATTCCGGAGCCGCGGCGGGTTTTATGGGTAATTTGCGTCGGTCGAATGGGGGACTACCCGACTTACCCATGAGCCCCCGTGGCTTCGGTATTGATCTGCATTTCGTTATGATAATGTACAATGATTAAATATGTGTGTAATTATTTGTGTCATTTAGTTTACCTTGCCCTATGTGTGTTTATGTGACTGAAATGTTTTATTTTGTAGATTATAAAAAGAATAATCAAAAGGAGGCGGTGCCCTTAGGCTTTAGGCATATTACCAAGGCAACGGCACAACAAATTCAAAAGAAATACAAACAAAAGCGCCACTCGTGCGTTTTTGTTCATTTACAAATTAAATAGTGGTAACTTTCTATCCTCTAAAGTTTGTCATTTTAATAAAGTTTGTGCCTTTGTAATGAGTTTTGACGTCTACCAACTGTTCTGAACAGGTATAGTGAGAATACATTTCACATTTTCTTCTTTTTGTAGAATGACCAATGATAATTATTATCTTTTTTGAAGTATACGTGTCCTGAGGACTGTTGTAAGATGACTGGATATAATGTAATAAGTAATATGATTAGTGAACAGTATATGGACTACTCATGGGTCATGTATGGCTTGCCACGTGTATTTTGCTATATTGTGGTTTGCACTGGAGTAAAAGTTGGTAGACAAGTGCGTTCTTAAAAGGATGACAGACATAATTGTGGTGTGTGGAATATTGCAGCACACATGCTCTATATGCAGGAACGTTTGCTGTCATTCAACTTACACATAAAACACATATATGAATGGCATAAATGACAGGGCGACACACACACATGGTGGGTGTGACAATGACTGTACAGTCACATAAACAGACACAAGGCAAGGTAAACTAAATGATAGAAACAATTACACTAGCCCAAACGGCTTGGTTTATGTGATGGAATTGCTTGAAAGATGTTGGAGGCTGTGATCTTGCTGAAGAGAGTTCATGTCTCTGGTATGGATGAGCTTTGGAGAAGTATCCTCTGTGTTGAGACATGGCTGCTTAGAGACATGCCCACGATTTTCAACACAGATGGCTTTAAAAGTGTCATGAAAGGTGGCAATCATTGTCATTGTAAAAACATGCTTGTGACTCTTTAGTGCAGAGAATGGTCTCTTACAGTGGTCCTAGCCAAACCCTAAAGAAGTTGCTGGAGAAATATGCTGCCCTTGCCACATGTAAATAACGTTACCAGAGTCAAGCACCTCTGTGCTTGTAGACGAGTTGTGAAGCAGGCGACTCTGAATGTCGCGCGGCAGGAATTTGAATTCTTTAAGACTATAGATTGTGGAATGGAAAGCATAACGGAAGTAGCCTAGCTGCATGACGGAAGAATGATAAGAATAATGTATTGCAAAGACTAATCAGCTTAATAAATGATTAAACATGTGCAATTTGCTATATTGTGGTTTGCACTGGAGTAAAAGTTGGTAGACAAGTGCGTTCTTAAAAGGATGACAGACATAATTGTGGTGTGTGGAATATTGCAGCACACATGCTCTATATGCAGGAACGTTTGCTGTGATTCAACTTACACATAAAACACATATATGAATGGCATAAATGACAGTGCGACACACACACACACACACACACACACATGGTGGGTGTGACAATGACTGTAGAGTCACATAAACAGACACAAGGCAAGGTAAACTAAATGATAGAAACAATTATACACGTATTTAATAATTGTAGAATATAACCATAATGTAAAACACATGAATACCGGAGCCGCGGCTGAAATGTTTTATTTTGTAGATTATAAAAAGAATAATGAAAAGGAGGTGGTGCCCTTTGGCTTTAGGCATATTACCAAGGCAACAGCACAACAAATAGAAAAGAAATACAAACAAAAGAGCCACTCGTGCGTTTTAGTTCATTTACAAATGAAAAGGGAGACGGACTTGATTGTAGTGACTGAAAAATAGCAGAACACGCGGTGAAAACGTGATGACTCCGCCTTTATTTAAATTAGCCATAAAAGATATTTGAAGGGCGGTAAGTCCCTGGCGACACACACACATGGCGGGAGTCACAACGACTGTACAGTCACATAAACAGACATGAGGCAAAGTAAAATAAATGATACAAACGATTATACACGTATATAATATTTGTACAACATAAATTATAATGTAAAACATATCAATTCCGGAGCCGCGGCGGGTTTTATGGGTAATTTGCGTCGGTCGAATGGGGGACTACCCGACTTACCCATGAGCCCCCGTGGCTTCGGTATTGATCTGCATTTCGTTATGATAATGTACAATGATTAAATATGTGTGTAATTATTTGTGTCATTTAGTTTACCTTGCCCTATGTGTGTTTATGTGACTGAAATGTTTTATTTTGTAGATTATAAAAAGAATAATCAAAAGGAGGCGGTGCCCTTAGGCTTTAGGCATATTACCAAGGCAACGGCACAACAAATTCAAAAGAAATACAAACAAAAGCGCCACTCGTGCGTTTTTGTTCATTTACAAATTAAATAGTGGTAACTTTCTATCCTCTAAAGTTTGTCATTTTAATAAAGTTTGTGCCTTTGTAATGAGTTTTGACGTCTACCAACTGTTCTGAACAGGTATAGTGAGAATACATTTCACATTTTCTTCTTTTTGTAGAATGACCAATGATAATTATTATCTTTTTTGAAGTATACGTGTCCTGAGGACTGTTGTAAGATGACTGGATATAATGTAATAAGTAATATGATTAGTGAACAGTATATGGACTACTCATAGGTCATGTATGGCTTGCCACGTGTATTTTGCTATATTGTGGTTTGCACTGGAGTAAAAGTTGGTAGACAAGTGCGTTCTTAAAAGGATGACAGACATAATTGTGGTGTGTGGAATATTGCAGCACACATGCTCTATATGCAGGAACGTTTGCTGTCATTCAACTTACACATAAAACACATATATGAATGGCATAAATGACAGGGCGACACACACACATGGTGGGTGTGACAATGACTGTACAGTCACATAAACAGACACAAGGCAAGGTAAACTAAATGATAGAAACAATTACACTAGCCCAAACGGCTTGGTTTATGTGATGGAATTGCTTGAAAGATGTTGGAGGCTGTGATCTTGCTGAAGAGAGTTCATGTCTCTGGTATGGATGAGCTTTGGAGAAGTATCCTCTGTGTTGAGACATGGCTGCTTAGAGACATGCCCACGATTTTCAACACAGATGGCTTTAAAAGTGTCATGAATGGTGGCAATCATTGTCATTGTAAAAACATGCTTGTGACTCTTTAGTGCAGAGAATGGTCTCTTACAGTGGTCCTAGCCAAACCCTAAAGAAGTTGCTGGAGAAATATGCTGCCCTTGCCACATGTAAATAACGTTACCAGAGTCAAGCACCTCTGTGCTTGTAGACGAGTTGTGAAGCAGGCGACTCTGAATGTCGCGCGGCAGGAATTTGAATTCTTTAAGACTATAGATTGTGGAATGGAAAGCATAACGGAAGTAGCCTAGCTGCATGACGGAAGAATGATAAGAATAATGTATTGCAAAGACTAATCAGCTTAATAAATGATTAAACATGTGCAATTTGCTATATTGTGGTTTGCACTGGAGTAAAAGTTGGTAGACAAGTGCGTTCTTAAAAGGATGACAGACATAATTGTGGTGTGTGGAATATTGCAGCACACATGCTCTATATGCAGGAACGTTTGCTGTGATTCAACTTACACATAAAACACATATATGAATGGCATAAATGACAGTGCGACACACACACACACACACACACACACATGGTGGGTGTGACAATGACTGTAGAGTCACATAAACAGACACAAGGCAAGGTAAACTAAATGATAGAAACAATTATACACGTATTTAATAATTGTAGAATATAACCATAATGTAAAACACATGAATACCGGAGCCGCGGCTGAAATGTTTTATTTTGTAGATTATAAAAAGAATAATGAAAAGGAGGTGGTGCCCTTTGGCTTTAGGCATATTACCAAGGCAACAGCACAACAAATAGAAAAGAAATACAAACAAAAGAGCCACTCGTGCGTTTTAGTTCATTTACAAATGAAAAGGGAGACGGACTTGATTGTAGTGACTGAAAAATAGCAGAACACGCGGTGAAAACGTGATGACTCCGCCTTTATTTAAATTAGCCATAAAAGATATTTGAAGGGCGGTAAGTCCCTGGCGACACACACACATGGCGGGAGTCACAACGACTGTACAGTCACATAAACAGACATGAGGCAAAGTAAAATAAATGATACAAACGATTATACACGTATATAATATTTGTACAACATAAATTATAATGTAAAACATATCAATTCCGGAGCCGCGGCGGGTTTTATGGGTAATTTGCGTCGGTCGAATGGGGGACTACCCGACTTACCCATGAGCCCCCGTGGCTTCGGTATTGATCTGCATTTCGTTATGATAATGTACAATGATTAAATATGTGTGTAATTATTTGTGTCATTTAGTTTACCTTGCCCTATGTGTGTTTATGTGACTGAAATGTTTTATTTTGTAGATTATAAAAAGAATAATCAAAAGGAGGCGGTGCCCTTAGGCTTTAGGCATATTACCAAGGCAACGGCACAACAAATTCAAAAGAAATACAAACAAAAGCGCCACTCGTGCGTTTTTGTTCATTTACAAATTAAATAGTGGTAACTTTCTATCCTCTAAAGTTTGTCATTTTAATAAAGTTTGTGCCTTTGTAATGAGTTTTGACGTCTACCAACTGTTCTGAACAGGTATAGTGAGAATACATTTCACATTTTCTTCTTTTTGTAGAATGACCAATGATAATTATTATCTTTTTTGAAGTATACGTGTCCTGAGGACTGTTGTAAGATGACTGGATATAATGTAATAAGTAATATGATTAGTGAACAGTATATGGACTACTCATAGGTCATGTATGGCTTGCCACGTGTATTTTGCTATATTGTGGTTTGCACTGGAGTAAAAGTTGGTAGACAAGTGCGTTCTTAAAAGGATGACAGACATAATTGTGGTGTGTGGAATATTGCAGCACACATGCTCTATATGCAGGAACGTTTGCTGTCATTCAACTTACACATAAAACACATATATGAATGGCATAAATGACAGGGCGACACACACACATGGTGGGTGTGACAATGACTGTACAGTCACATAAACAGACACAAGGCAAGGTAAACTAAATGATAGAAACAATTACACTAGCCCAAACGGCTTGGTTTATGTGATGGAATTGCTTGAAAGATGTTGGAGGCTGTGATCTTGCTGAAGAGAGTTCATGTCTCTGGTATGGATGAGCTTTGGAGAAGTATCCTCTGTGTTGAGACATGGCTGCTTAGAGACATGCCCACGATTTTCAACACAGATGGCTTTAAAAGTGTCATGAATGGTGGCAATCATTGTCATTGTAAAAACATGCTTGTGACTCTTTAGTGCAGAGAATGGTCTCTTACAGTGGTCCTAGCCAAACCCTAAAGAAGTTGCTGGAGAAATATGCTGCCCTTGCCACATGTAAATAACGTTACCAGAGTCAAGCACCTCTGTGCTTGTAGACGAGTTGTGAAGCAGGCGACTCTGAATGTCGCGCGGCAGGAATTTGAATTCTTTAAGACTATAGATTGTGGAATGGAAAGCATAACGGAAGTAGCCTAGCTGCATGACGGAAGAATGATAAGAATAATGTATTGCAAAGACTAATCAGCTTAATAAATGATTAAACATGTGCAATTTGCTATATTGTGGTTTGCACTGGAGTAAAAGTTGGTAGACAAGTGCGTTCTTAAAAGGATGACAGACATAATTGTGGTGTGTGGAATATTGCAGCACACATGCTCTATATGCAGGAACGTTTGCTGTGATTCAACTTACACATAAAACACATATATGAATGGCATAAATGACAGTGCGACACACACACACACACACACACACACACATGGTGGGTGTGACAATGACTGTAGAGTCACATAAACAGACACAAGGCAAGGTAAACTAAATGATAGAAACAATTATACACGTATTTAATAATTGTAGAATATAACCATAATGTAAAACACATGAATACCGGAGCCGCGGCTGAAATGTTTTATTTTGTAGATTATAAAAAGAATAATGAAAAGGAGGTGGTGCCCTTTGGCTTTAGGCATATTACCAAGGCAACAGCACAACAAATAGAAAAGAAATACAAACAAAAGAGCCACTCGTGCGTTTTAGTTCATTTACAAATGAAAAGGGAGACGGACTTGATTGTAGTGACTGAAAAATAGCAGAACACGCGGTGGAAAACGTGATGGACTCCGCCTTTATTTAAATTAGCCATAAAAGATATTTGAAGGGCGGTAAGTCCCTGGCGACACACACACATGGCGGGAGTCACAACGACTGTACAGTCACATAAACAGACATGAGGCAAAGTAAAATAAATGATACAAACGATTATACACGTATATAATATTTGTACAACATAAATTATAATGTAAAACATATCAATTCCGGAGCCGCGGCGGGTTTTATGGGTAATTTGCGTCGGTCGAATGGGGGACTACCCGACTTACCCATGAGCCCCCGTGGCTTCGGTATTGATCTGCTTTTCGTTATGATAATGTACAATGATTAAATATGTGTGTAATTATTTGTGTCATTTAGTTACCTTGCCCTATGTGTGTTTATGTGACTGAAATGTTTTATTTTGTAGATTATAAAAAGAATAATCAAAAGGAGGCGGTGCCCTTAGGCTTTAGGCATATTACCAAGGCAACGGCACAACAAATTCAAAAGAAATACAAACAAAAGCGCCACTCGTGCGTTTTTGTTCATTTACAAATTAAATAGTGGTAACTTTCTATCCTCTAAAGTTTGTCATTTTAATAAAGTTTGTGCCTTTGTAATGAGTTTTGACGTCTACCAACTGTTCTGAACAGGTATAGTGAGAATACATTTCACATTTTCTTCTTTTTGTAGAATGACCAATGATAATTATTATCTTTTTTGAAGTATACGTGTCCTGAGGACTGTGTAAGATGACTGGATATAATGTAATAAGTAATATGATTAGTGAACAGTATATGGACTACTCATAGGTCATGTATGGCTTGCCACGTGTATTTTGCTATATTGTGGTTTGCACTGGAGTAAAAGTTGGTAGACAAGTGCGTTCTTAAAAGGATGACAGACATAATTGTGGTGTGTGGAATATTGCAGCACACATGCTCTATATGCAGGAACGTTTGCTGTCATTCAACTTACACATAAAACACATATATGAATGGCATAAATGACAGGGCGACACACACACATGGTGGGTGTGACAATGACTGTACAGTCACATAAACAGACACAAGGCAAGGTAAACTAAAATGATAGAAACAATTACACTAGCCCAAACGGCTTGGTTTATGTGATGGAATTGCTTGAAAGATGTTGGAGGCTGTGATCTTGCTGAAGAGAGTTCATGTCTCTGGTATGGATGAGCTTTGGAGAAGTATCCTCTGTGTTGAGACATGGCTGCTTAGAGACATGCCCACGATTTTCAACACAGATGGCTTTAAAAGTGTCATGAATGGTGGCAATCATTGTCATTGTAAAAACATGCTTGTGACTCTTTAGTGCAGAGAATGGTCTCTTACAGTGGTCCTAGCCAAACCCTAAAGAAGTTGCTGGAGAAATATGCTGCCCTTGCCACATGTAAATAACGTTACCAGAGTCAAGCACCTCTGTGCTTGTAGACGAGTTGTGAAGCAGGCGACTCTGAATGTCGCGCGGCAGGAATTTGAATTCTTTAGACTATAGATTGTGGATGGAAAGCATAACGGAAGTAGCCTAGCTGCATGACGGAAGAATGATAAGAATAATGTATTGCAAAGACTAATCAGCTTAATAAATGATTAAACATGTGCTATTTGCTATATTGTGGTTTTGCACTGGAGTAAAAGTTGGTAGACAAGTGCGTTCTTAAAAGGATGACAGACATAATTGTGGTGTGGAATATTGCAGCACACATGCTCTATATGCAGGAACGTTTGCTGTGATTCACTTACACATAAAACACATATATGAATGGCATAAATGACAGTGCGACACACACACACACACACACACACACACATGGTGGGTGTGACAATGACTGTAGAGTCACATAAACAGACACAAGGCAAGGTAAACTAAATGATAGAAACAATTATACACGTATTTAATAATTGTAGAATATAACCATAATGTAAAACACATGAATACCGGAGCCCGCGGCTGAAATGTTTTATTTTGTAGATTATAAAAAGAATAATGAAAAGGAGGTGGTGCCCTTTGGCTTTAGGCATATTACCAAGGCAACAGCACAACAAATAGAAAGAAATACAAACAAAAGAGCCACTCGTGCGTTTTAGTCATTTACAAATGAAAAGGGAGACGGACTTGATTGTAGTGACTGAAAAATAGCAGAACACGCGGTGAAAACGTGATGACTCCGCCTTTATTTAAATTAGCCATAAAAGATATTTGAAGGGCGGTAAGTCCCTGGCGACACACACACATGGCGGGAGTCACAACGACTGTACAGTCACATAAACAGACATGAGGCAAAGTAAAATAAATGATACAAACGATTATACACGTATATAATATTTGTACAACATAAATTATAATGTAAAACATATCAATTCCGGAGCCGCGGCGGGTTTTATGGGTAATTTGCGTCGGTCGAATGGGGGACTACCCGACTTACCCATGAGCCCCCGTGGCTTCGGTATTGATCTGCATTTCGTTATGATAATGTACAATGATTAAATATGTGTGTAATTATTTGTGTCATTTAGTTTACCTTGCCCTATGTGTGTTTATGTGACTGAAATGTTTTATTTTGTAGATTATAAAAAGAATAATCAAAAGGAGGCGGTGCCCTTAGGCTTTAGGCATATTACCAAGGCAACGGCACAACAAATTCAAAAGAAATACAAACAAAAGCGCCACTCGTGCGTTTTTGTTCATTTACAAATTAAATAGTGGTAACTTTCTATCCTCTAAAGTTTGTCATTTTAATAAAGTTTGTGCCTTTGTAATGAGTTTTGACGTCTACCAACTGTTCTGAACAGGTATAGTGAGAATACATTTCACATTTTCTTCTTTTTGTAGAATGACCAATGATAATTATTATCTTTTTTGAAGTATACGTGTCCTGAGGACTGTTGTAAGATGACTGGATATAATGTAATAAGTAATATGATTAGTGAACAGTATATGGGACTACTCATAGGTCATGTATGGCTTGCCACGTGTATTTTGCTATATTGTGGTTTGCACTGGAGTAAAAGTTGGTAGAAAGTGCGTTCTTAAAAGGATGACAGACATAATTGTGGTGTGAGGAATATTGCAGCACACATGCTCTATATGCAGGAACGTTTGCTGTCATTCAACTTACACATAAAACACATATATGAATGGCATAAATGACAGGGCGACACACACACATGGTGGGTGTGACAATGACTGTACAGTCACATAAACAGACACAAGGCAAGGTAAACTAAATGATAGAAACAATTACACTAGCCCAAACGGCTTGGTTTATGTGATGGAATTGCTTGAAAGATGTTGGAGGCTGTGATCTTGCTGAAGAGAGTTCATGTCTCTGGTATGGATGAGCTTTGGAGAAGTATCCTCTGTGTTGAGACATGGCTGCTTAGAGACATGCCCACGATTTTCAACACAGATGGCTTTAAAAGTGTCATGAATGGTGGCAATCATTGTCATTGTAAAAACATGCTTGTGACTCTTTAGTGCAGAGAATGGTCTCTTACAGTGGTCCTAGCCAAACCCTAAAGAAGTTGCTGGAGAAAATATGCTGCCCATTGCCACATGTAAATAACGTTACCAGAGTCAAGCACCTCTGTGCTTGTAGACG
>NW_027507203.1:57500-74462 GCF_052324685.1 Brachyhypopomus gauderio | reverse complement strand
ACATTTTACTAATTTATGGAGGAAAAAAAAGACCCAGCATTTTGCATTCAAATGTGCAGGGCGCACCGGCGTTTAAAGTCCAAAAGATGGCAGCATTACTCCACCGTAGTAATTATTTTCCTCCTTAAAGCTGTATACCATATGTTTCTGGAGGAATTAAATTCAGGCCTATAAGCCTACTGTGTGTGGGCCGGCTCTTAGTGCACATTCTTAGGCTATGTATTTAATACAGAATAATGATTTTCTGGATGTATTAAATCATCCAGGGCTCTCATCCTACTGTGTGTGGCCGGCTCTTAGTGCACCTTTTTAGGCAATGTATTTTATACAGAATGATGATTTTCTGGATGTATTAAATCATCCAGGGCTCTCATCCTACTGTGTGTGGCCGGCTCTTAGTGCACCTTTTTAGGCAATGTATTTTATACAGAATGATGATTTTCTGGATGTATTAAATCATCAGGGCTCTCATCCTACTGTGTGTGGCCGGCTCTTAGTGCACCTTTTTAGGCAATGTATTTTATACAGAATGATGATTTTCTGGATGTATTAAATCATCCAGGGCTCTCATCCTACTGTGTGTGGCCGGCTCTTAGTGCACCTTTTTAGGCAATGTATTTTATACAGAATGATGATTTTCTGGATGTATTAAATCATCCAGGGCTCTCATCCTACTGTGTGTGGCCGGCTCTTAGTGCACCTTTTTAGGCAATGTATTTTATACAGAATGATGATTTTCTGGATGTATTAAATCATCCAGGGCTCTCATCCTACTGTGTGTGGCCGGCTCTTAGTGCACCTTTTTAGGCAATGTATTTTATACAGAATGATGATTTTCTGGATGTATTAAATCATCCAGGGCTCTCATCCTACTGTGTGTGGCCGGCTCTTAGTGCACCTTTTTAGGCAATGTATTTTATACAGAATGATGATTTTCTGGATGTATTAAATCATCCAGGGCTCTCATCCTACTGTGTGTGGCCGGCTCTTAGTGCACCTTTTTAGGCAATGTATTTTATACAGAATGATGATTTTCTGGATGTATTAAATCATCCAGGGCTCTCATCCTACTGTGTGTGGCCGGCTCTTAGTGCACCTTTTTAGGCAATGTATTTTATACAGAATGATGATTTTCTGGATGTATTAAATCATCCAGGGCTCTCATCCTACTGTGTGTGGCCGGCTCTTAGTGCACCTTTTTAGGCAATGTATTTTATACAGAATGATGATTTTCTGGATGTATTAAATCATCCAGGGCTCTCATCCTACTGTGTGTGGCCGGCTCTTAGTGCACCTTTTTAGGCAATGTATTTTATTACAGAATGATGATTTTCTGGATGTATTAAATCATCCAGGGCTCTCATCCTACTGTGTGTGGCCGGCTCTTAGTGCACCTTTTTAGGCAATGTATTTTATACAGAATGATGATTTTCTGGATGTATTAAATCATCCAGGGCTCTCATCCTACTGTGTGTGGCCGGCTCTTAGTGCACCTTTTTAGGCAATGTATTTTATACAGAATGATGATTTTCTGGATGTATTAAATCATCCAGGGCTCTCATCCTACTGTGTGTGGCCGGCTCTTAGTGCACCTTTTTAGGCAATGTATTTTATACAGAATGATGATTTTCTGGATGTATTAAATCATCCAGGGCTCTCATCCTACTGTGTGTGGCCGGCTCTTAGTGCACCTTTTTAGGCAATGTATTTTATACAGAATGATGATTTTCTGGATGTTTTAAATAGACACAGAGACGAATAACTCTTTCAAACCTTTTATTGGTTCATCCAATGCCTGCATTCTGAGTTCTCTTACCCTGAATGCATCACTCAGGGTAGGTATAGATGCATAGAACCGATCTGCAGTCTCCATGGTATGGCACATGCTTTTACAAACTAACATGCGGTTCTCAGTGCTGAGATGTCTGACTTGGTTACTGACTGATGTTCGGATTATGGTAAACCCGATAGGTCCATCCATGCCTGCATGTTTCCATGCCCTTTGAAAGAGGTGGGTAATTTTGGTCATTTTTTTTCCCTTGACTCTGAAAGACATACAAGCACTTTTTTGTCTCCATAGCAGTAAGAGATGTCAGGCCATGGCTCTTAACCATGTAGCCTCTTCAGGCATCAGGGCGAGGTATGCCGAGCCGTATCTCCTGTCCGTTTTGTGTCGATCAACCTGGGGAAATATGGATGTTACAAAAGACCCATGCCTCTCATGTTACTGTGTGTGGCGGGGGTAAGGTGGACTTATGTGGGCTTACCCAGACGACTGTACGGCCTTTGTCATCTTGGTCTGCGTTGTCTACTTGGTCCTTGGTCATATTGTAAAGAACCACAGGTCTATGGCCTGTTACCATCCCGAGATACCCTGTCAGATACCCTTGTAAGAGGCAATATGTGTCGTCTCTGGCCTCCTCCCTCATCTGGTCTGGAAGATAAAACCACCATGTTTAAAACATGTATGCCTATAAAGTGCACCTGTTGCGGGCTTGATATGTCTGTATTATGGCACTCAACCTATGAGCCTGGGTATTTCCACTACTGCTATCTTCATAAATCTCTCAAAATCCTGGGTGGATTTTAGTTGTTCTGTAAGTGGATAAGTCAAAGGTTATACCATATGCATATGGATGTAATTTCTCCAGAATGTGCATGTGGATGTCAACATACTTGATTTAAGTCTTCTCACTGCCTGCCGGTGGCATCTCATATGTCTAGTGTGATCCTTCAGTAGCTTTTTGATTTGAAGGAGTATCTGTTTGATCTGGTGTGTTTGAAGGCCCAGTGTGTCCAGGTGGAAGGCTCGTGCGTGCTTTATATAAAGACATAGCGTTTATAAGCATGATATGTACCGTAGGGTGGCTATACTTGCTTTGGATCAGAGCAGACGGCCACTGTCTTAGTCTCTCCAGGTTGTGGATGAATTTAAGGCTATGGAAGTCGTGCTTGCTTGTGTCTTCGGCCATGTGGAGAATGAATTTTAGGGCGTGCGTCCTTCTTTGTTGGCCGTTTTCTGAGTCTTTCACTGTGGGATTAGAGCGTACGTGAAAGGCCTGGTAGTCGTCTAGGGCCACTTCCACCCTGGTTCCTTCCAAAGCTTCGGGTAAGATCAAATGCCTCCCCTTCCTAAGTGTGTTGCCTTCGGCCTCAGAATCGCTTGAGCTTGATGGTGAACCCACCGCCTCGTACTCAGAATGGCTGGATGCCGGTTCTTCCACGGCATGGCCATCACAGTTTGACCCTTCAGACGTGTCCGGCTCTGGGTTAAATGTAGTTTGGCTGTCACCAGTTTCCTCGGGTGTCTCACAGGCTACACTGTCTTTTGAACTCTGGGTCTTACGGTATTTCTCTAACAATTTGCCCATAAAAAGTCGCTTCGCCTGGGCTACCATTTTCATTTTTGGGTACCCGTGTACATTATGGGTAGAGCTTAAGTGCATGTCCAACCTCACCAAAGACTTCTTGTCACAGATTTCACAATCTAGCCGTACTGAACAACGATTGCTAGCCAGCCTAGCTATCAAAAACGGTCTCCTTGTCATCGATTTCATGAACCGTTTTTAAGTGTTTTTTTCAGCCTAGTGCACTTAACTTTACACATTGGACATTTCTGCCAAAGATAGTGAAAAAAAGAGACAAAATTAGTTATAATTTATATGATTATTTAGTTTTAAAATGCCCGAAATGCGGTACTTACCGTCTGTCTGCCTGCCATCTTCAAGCCGCTGTGATGCTAATTAAGCTTCCTTAATAGAAACACACCTGGTCCCTAATCAAGAGGGCGGGAAAGGCACATTCCACATTGCGCATTGCGTGTTCCGTATTGCCTTTTTAAAATTAAATATACCAGAGGCATAGACACTTAGAAAAAAATAGAGGCCTTTTTAAATTAAATATACCAGAGGCATAGACACTTAGAAAAAAATAGAGGCCGTTTTAATAAAATATACCAGAGGCATAGACACTTAGAAAAAAAATAGAGGCCTTTTTAAATTAAATATACCAGAGGCATAGACACTTAGAATAAAAAAGAGGCCTTTTTAAATTAAATATACCAGAGGCATAGACACTTAGAATAAAATAGAGGCCTTTTTAAATTAAATATACCAGAGGCATAGACACTTAGAATAAAATAGAGGCCTTTTTAAATTAAATATACCAGAGGCATAGACACTTAGAATAAAAAAGAGGCCTTTTTAAATTAAATATACCAGAGGCATAGACACTTAGAATAAAATAGAGGCCTTTTTAAATTAAATATACCAGAGGCATAGACACTTAGAATAAAAAAGAGGCCTTTTTAAATTAAATATACCAGAGGCATAGACACTTAGAATAAAAAAGAGGCCTTTTAAATTAAATATACCAGAGGCATAGACACTTAGAATAAAATAGAGGCCTTTTTAAATTAAATATACCAGTAGAAAAGACACTTTGAGTAAAAAAGGCCATTTTAAATAAAATATACCATGGCCAAATGAACTTAGAATAAAAGAGGAGAGTTTAGTTTAAATTATACCATGGTTAAATGCTGTTAGAAAAAAAGTGCACAGTTTAATCTTATTTGGAAGGCGCATTGACTCTTAAAGTCCACAAGATGTCACCGGTACTCCATCGTTTTTTTTCTGTTATACCATATGTACGTGCCACTGGGTGGACCCTCCAGACACCTCAGCCTAGTTGAAGTGTCCGATGAAGGTGCACTCATCTGGGCATGAGGTAAAGTTATTATACCAACATCATGTGGAGGTTTTTCAAGTCAGAAATTGCACAAAGTCCCTAAATATACCAGAAGCATGGAGTTTTATGAGTGAATTAGTCTATGTCCCCTTACTTTGTTAGACCATACACAAGATATTTTCTTCAGGAAATGCACAGAGTCCATGCTATAACATTGCCAGGTGGTGGCTTTAAGGGAAAAAAGCATAAAAGTGTCCGAAAAACATGCTCTTTAGCTCGGGTACATCCCCAGGATCAAGAAAAATTGTCAGTTTTTTTTTCTATCTTGCTTAGAAATAGGTGTAAATTGACTCTGAAGTGTCATATCAGGCAATGCACAGAGTCCTTAAATATACCAGTAGCATGAGGTTTTTGTTGGAAATTAGTCTATTTCCCTTCCTGAGTTATACCTTATACAAGTAGTAATCTTCAGGCAATGCACAGAGTCCTTAAATTTACCAGTAGCATGAGGTTTTTGTTGGAAATTAGTCTATTTCCCTTCCTGAGTTAGACCATATACAAGTAGTAATCTTCAGGCAATGCACAGAGTCCTTAAATTTACCAGTAGCATGAGGTTTTTGTTGAAATTAGTCTATTTCCCTTCCTGAGTTAGACCATATACAAGTAGTAATCTTCAGGCAATGCACAGAGTCCTTAAATTTACCAGTAGCATGAGGTTTTTGTTGGAAATTAGTCTATTTCCCTTCCTGAGTTAGACCATATACAAGTAGTAATCTTCAGGCAATGCACAGAGTCCTTAAATATACCAGCAGCAGGTGGTGGCTTTTAGTGAAAAAAGCATAAAAGTGTCCAAAAAACATGCTCTTTAGCTCAGGTACATCCCCAGGATCAAGAAAAATTGTCAGTTTTTTTCTCTATCTTGCTTAGAAATAGGTGTAAATCCAGTCTGAAGTGTCTGATCAGAAAATGCACTAAGTCCATTTTTTCTGTTATACCATACGCATTTGCCACTGGGTGGCTCCTCCAGACACATCTGTCCACTTGGAGTGTCCAATGAAGGTGCACTCATCTGGGCATGAGGTAAAGTTATTAAGCTTCCTTAATAGAACACACCTGGTCCCTAATCAAGAGGGCGGGAAAGGCACATTCCACATTGCGCATTGCGTGTTCCGTATTGCAGCCATCCCTAAGCAGTAGGTCGCGCTGGGATTGCTCATTGCGTATTGCGTGTTCCGTATTGCAGCCATCCCTAAGCAGTAGGTCGCGCTGGGATTGCTCATTGCGTATTGCGCATTGCGTGTTCCGTATTGCAGCCATCCCTAAGCAGTAGGTCGCGCTGGGATTGCACATTGCGTATTGCGTGTTCCGTATTCCGACCATCCCTATTTAAGGGTTAGGCGCTGTTAAGATTTTTCAAAGTCCAAGAATATACCAGCAGCATAGACACTTAGAATAAAAAAGAGGCCGTTTTAAATAAAATATACCAGTAGCATAGACACTTAGAATAAAATAGAGGCCTTTTTAAATTAAATATACCAGAGGCATAGACACTTAGAATAAAATAGAGGCCTTTTTAAATTAAATATACCAGAGGCATAGACACTTAGACTAAAATAGAGGCCGTTTTAAATAAAATATACCAGTAGCATAGACACTTAGACTAAAATAGAGACCTTTTTAAATTAAATATACCAGAGGCATAGACACTTAGAATAAAATAGAGGCCTTTTTAAATTAAATATACCAGAGGCATAGACACTTAGAATAAAATAGAGGCCTTTTTAAATTAAATATACCAGAGGCATAGACACTTAGAATAAAATAGAGGCCTTTTTAAATTAAATATACCAGAGGCATAGACACTTAGAATAAAATAGAGGCCTTTTTAAATTAAATATACCAGAGGCATAGACACTTAGAATAAAAAAGAGGCCTTTTTAAATTAAATATACCAGAGGCATAGACACTTAGAATAAAATAGAGGCCTTTTTAAATTAAATATACCAGAGGCATAGACACTTAGAATAAAAAAGAGGCCTTTTTAAATTAAATATACCAGAGGCATAGACACTTAGAATAAAAAAGAGGCCTTTTTAAATTAAATATACCAGAGGCATAGACACTTAGAATAAAATAGAGGCCTTTTTAAATTAAATATACCAGTAGAAAAGACACTTTGAGTAAAAAAGGCCATTTTAAATAAAATATACCATGGCCAAATGAACTTAGAATAAAAGAGGAGAGTTTAGTTTAAATTATACCATGGTTAAATGCTGTTAGAAAAAAAGTGCACAGTTTAATCTTATTTGGAAGGCGCATTGACTCTTAAAGTCCACAAGATGTCACCGGTACTCCATCGTTTTTTTTCTGTTATACCATATGTACGTGCCACTGGGTGGACCCTCCAGACACCTCAGCCTAGTTGAAGTGTCCGATGAAGGTGCACTCATCTGGGCATGAGGTAAAGTTATTATACCAACATCATGTGGAGGTTTTCAAGTCAGAAATTGCACAAAGTCCCTAATATACCAGAAGCATGGAGTTTTATGAGTGAATTAGTCTATGTCCCTTACTTTGTTAGACCATACACAAGATATTTTCTTCAGGAAATGCACAGAGTCCAATGCTATAACATTGCCAGGTGGTGGCTTTAAGGGAAAAAAAGCATAAAAGTGTCCGAAAAACATGCTCTTTAGCTCGGGTACATCCCCAGGATCAAGAAAAATTGTCAGTTTTTTTTTCTATCTTGCTTAGAAATAGGTGTAAATTGACTCTGAAGTGTCATATCAGGCAATGCACAGAGTCCTTAAATATACCAGTAGCATGAGGTTTTTGTTGGAAATTAGTCTATTTCCCTTCCTGAGTTATACCTTATACAAGTAGTAATCTTCAGGCAATGCACAGAGTCCTTAAATTTACCAGTAGCATGAGGTTTTTGTTGGAAATTAGTCTATTTCCCTTCCTGAGTTAGACCATATACAAGTAGTAATCTTCAGGCAATGCACAGAGTCCTTAAATTTACCAGTAGCATGAGGTTTTTGTTGGAAATTAGTCTATTTCCCTTCCTGAGTTAGACCATATACAAGTAGTAATCTTCAGGCAATGCACAGAGTCCTTAAATTTACCAGTAGCATGAGGTTTTTGTTGGAAATTAGTCTATTTCCCTTCCTGAGTTAGACCATATACAAGTAGTAATCTTCAGGCAATGCACAGAGTCCTTAAATATACCAGCAGCAGGTGGTGGCTTTTAGTGAAAAAAGCATAAAAGTGTCCAAAAAACATGCTCTTTAGCTCAGGTACATCCCCAGGATCAAGAAAAAATTGTCAGTTTTTTTCTCTATCTTGCTTAGAAATAGGTGTAAATCCAGTCTGAAGTGTCTGATCAGAAAATGCACTAAGTCCATTTTTTCTGTTATACCATACGCATTTGCCACTGGGTGGCTCCTCCAGACACATCTGTCCACTTGGAGTGTCCAATGAAGGTGCACTCATCTGGGCATGAGGTAAAGTTATTAAGCTTCCTTAATAGAACACACCTGGTCCCTAATCAAGAGGGCGGGAAAGGCACATTCCACATTGCGCATTGCGTGTTCCGTATTGCAGCCATCCCTAAGCAGTAGGTCGCGCTGGGATTGCTCATTGCGTATTGCGTGTTCCGTATTGCAGCCATCCCTAAGCAGTAGGTCGCGCTGGGATTGCTCATTGCGTATTGCGCATTGCGTGTTCCGTATTGCAGCCATCCCTAAGCAGTAGGTCGCGCTGGGATTGCACATTGCGTATTGCGTGTTCCGTATTCCGACCATCCCTATTTAAGGGTTAGGCGCTGTTAAGATTTTTCAAAGTCCAAGAATATACCAGCAGCATAGACACTTAGAATAAAAAAGAGGCCGTTTTAAATAAAATATACCAGTAGCATAGACACTTAGAATAAAATAGAGGCCTTTTTAAATTAAATATACCAGAGGCATAGACACTTAGAATAAAATAGAGGCCTTTTTAAATTAAATATACCAGAGGCATAGACACTTAGACTAAAATAGAGGCCGTTTTAAATAAAATATACCAGTAGCATAGACACTTAGACTAAAATAGAGACCTTTTTAAATTAAATATACCAGAGGCATAGACACTTAGAATAAAATAGAGGCCTTTTTAAATTAAATATACCAGAGGCATAGACACTTAGAATAAAATAGAGGCCTTTTTAAATTAAATATACCAGAGGCATAGACACTTAGAATAAAATAGAGGCCTTTTTAAATTAAATATACCAGAGGCATAGACACTTAGAATAAAATAGAGGCCTTTTTAAATTAAATATACCAGAGGCATAGACACTTAGAATAAAAAAGAGGCCTTTTTAAATTAAATATACCAGAGGCATAGACACTTAGAATAAAAAAGAGGCCTTTTTAAATTAAATATACCAGAGGCATAGACACTTAGAATAAAAAAAGAGGCCTTTTTAAATTAAATATACCAGAGGCATAGACACTTAGAATAAAAAAGAGGCCTTTTTAAATTAAATATACCAGAGGCATAGACACTTAGAATAAAATAGAGGCCTTTTTAAATTAAATATACCAGTAGAAAAGACACTTTGAGTAAAAAAGGCCATTTTAAATAAAATATACCATGGCCAAATGAACTTAGAATAAAAGAGGAGAGTTTAGTTTAAATTATACCATGGTTAAATGCTGTTAGAAAAAAAGTGCACAGTTTAATCTTATTTGGAAGGCGCATTGACTCTTAAAGTCCACAAGATGTCACCGGTACTCCATCGTTTTTTTTCTGTTATACCATATGTACGTGCCACTGGGTGGACCCTCCAGACACCTCAGCCTAGTTGAAGTGTCCGATGAAGGTGCACTCATCTGGGCATGAGGTAAAGTTATTATACCAACATCATGTGGAGGTTTTCAAGTCAGAAAATTGCACAAAGTCCCTAAATATACCAGAAGCATGGAGTTTTATGAGTGAATTAGTCTATGTCCCTTACTTTGTTAGACCATACACAAGATATTTTCTTCAGGAAATGCACAGAGTCCAATGCTATAACATTGCCAGGTGGTGGCTTTAAGGGAAAAAAAGCATAAAAGTGTCCGAAAAACATGCTCTTTAGCTCGGGTACATCCCCAGGATCAAGAAAAATTGTCAGTTTTTTTTTTCTATCTTGCTTAGAAATAGGTGTAAATTGACTCTGAAGTGTCATATCAGGCAATGCACAGAGTCCTTAAATATACCAGTAGCATGAGGTTTTTGTTGGAAATTAGTCTATTTCCCTTCCTGAGTTATACCTTATACAAGTAGTAATCTTCAGGCAATGCACAGAGTCCTTAAATTTACCAGTAGCATGAGGTTTTTGTTGGAAATTAGTCTATTTCCCTTCCTGAGTTAGACCATATACAAGTAGTAATCTTCAGAATATGCACAAAGTCCATAAATATACCAGCAGCACGAAGTTTTCAAGTGGAAAATATTCTATGTCGCTTCATTTGGTATACCATAGGCGTCAGTTTTCGGCGAAAATAATTCTATGTCGATAAAAATGTTATACCATACGTATGATTTTGTGTTCAAAAATCGCACTATGTTCCAATTTTGACCAAGGGGTGGATCATCCAGAGGCCTCGATCCTCTGACAGTGCCCGCCGAATGTGCACCCAGACGGACATGCATCTCATTCCCCCTGTCTGGATGATTTTATGAATGGGTGATATGCAAACACCTACCATCAGGTATATAGGGGAGAGGGTCTTCTGAAAGCCACATATATGGTATACCATAAATGAAGACAAGGATTATGGCGCACGCTTTGCCCGACCAAAGGTCACTCCCTGGGCATTTTAGAGGATTTGAGAGGCCTCTTTATGGATCTCACAAATGATCCATGCATGGAATTTTGCACACTTTATCCGAATAAAGTGCACTTTTGGGCTTATGAGAGTAGGTTGGTATGCCTCTCTCTGGATGTGAGGAAGGATCCAGGAATAAAGGCATGTAATGCCACACAATTTATCCGACTAAATGACACTCTTGGGCTTATGAGAGAGGATGAGGGGCCTCTCTGTGGATGTCAGAAAGGCTCCATGCATGAAAGCATGTAATGTCACACACTTTATCCGATTAAAGTGTACATGTTGGGCTTATGATTAAGCATGAGGGCCCTATATGTGATGTCAGAAAGGTTCCAGGCTTAAAGGCATGTAATGTCACACACTTTATCCGATTAAAGTGTACATGTTGGGCTTATGATTAAGCATGAGGGCCCTATATGTGGATGTCAGAAAGGTTCCAGGCTTAAAGGCATGTAATGTCACACACTTTATCCGATTAAAGTGCACATTTGGGCTTATGATTAAGCATGAGGGCCCTATGTGTGGATGTCAGAAAAGGCTCCATGCATGAAAGCATGTAATGCCACACACTTTATCCGATTAAAGTGCACATTTGGGCTTATGATTAAGCATGAGGGCCCTATGTGTGGATGTCAGAAAGGCTCCATGCATGAAAGCATGTAATGCCACACACTTTATCCGATTAAAGTGTACATGTTGGGCTTATGATTAAGCATGAGGGCCCTATATGTGGATGTCAGAAAGGTTCCAGGCTTAAAGGCATGTAATGTCACACACTTTATCCGATTAAAGTGCACATTTGGGCTTATGATTAAGCATGAGGGCCCTATGTGTGGATGTCAGAAAGGCTCCATGCATGAAAGCATGTAATGCCACACACTTTATTCCGATTAAAGTGCACATTTGGGCTTATGATTAAGCATGAGGGGCCCTATGTGTGGATGTCAGAAAGGCTCCATGCATGAAAGCATGTAATGTCACACACTTTATCCGATTAAAGTGTACATGTTGGGCTTATGAGAGTAGGTTGGTATGCCTCTCTCTGGATGTGAGGAAGGATCCAGGAATAAAGGCATGTAATGCCACACAATTTATTCCGACTAAATGACACTCTTGGGCTTATGAGAGAGGATGAGGGGCCTCTCTGTGGATGTCAGAAAGGCTCCATGCATGAAAGCATGTAATGTCACACACTTTATCCGATTAAAGTGCACATTTGGGCTTATGATTAAGCATGAGGGCCCTATGTGTGGATGTCAGAAAGGCTCCATGCATGAAAGCATGTAATGTCACACACTTTATCCGATTAAAGTGTACATGTTGGGCTTATGATTAAGCATGAGGGCCCTATGTGTGGATGTCAGAAAGGCTCCATGCATGAAAGCATGTAATGTCACACACTTTATCCGATTAAAGTGTACATGTTGGGCTTATGATTAAGCATGAGGGCCCTATATGTGGATGTCAGAAAGGTTCCAGGCTTAAAGGCATGTAATGCCACACACTTTATCCGTTTAAAGTGCACGCTTCGGCTTAAGAGAGGAGTTGAGAGGCCTCTCCCTGGAAGTCACAGATGATCCAGGCCTGCAATGGCAGACACTATATCACTTTATCCGAGTAAGAGGCTCCCTCTGAGCAAAGTAGGGGGGGAGTGAGGCCCCCCCCGAGGTCTGAAAAGATCCAGGCCTTTAAATGACACGGGCTGTGCCCGAGCAAAGTGCCCACGCTGGGCAAGGGTGGAGGCGTGATGCTCCCCCTTATGGAGGTCGTCCTACCTCCATCCTCACGTAATGTATTTCGACCTGTGCGTATCCGGAGGGTGCTATGCGCAAGCCCGGAAGATGCTGGTTTCGGCTGGCCTTACCGGATCCAATGGTATAGCACCTAGGTGCGCTCTAAGGCCGTAAACCCCCCCCATGTGTTTGAGAATGGTAGGTGTTATACCATTGCCACGAACCACTTATTGAATCAGCCATGCCCTTTCGGCAATCGAGTCTCAGAGGTGTGTCCGAGGGAAGATTTGCCTTGGCGGGCATGGCTGTCTGGCATCTCCCCGACCCTGGAGGAATGCGCTAACGGTGTAATGCAAACACCTACCAGCAGGTATATAGGGGAGCATGCTTTCTGAGCCTTATATGATTGTACCATAATAAGGATCAGAAGAAAGGCAGTGCGTTAAGGTGAACTAGCCCGACTCTAATGCACCTTGACGGCTTAAGGGGAGGGATAAGTGACCCCTGCTGATGGAGGTCAAAGACATCCGTGTCTCTCAGGCCTTCGAACCACTGCTTGCGCCCGACCGAAATGCCACTGCTGGGCATGGGTGTAGAGTGGTGACCCCCCTTATGGAGGTCTGTCCAACCTCCAGCCTGCATGCTCCACCTCGGCCTGTGCGTATCCGGAGGGTGCTGTGCGCAAGCCCGGAAGATGCTGGTTTCGGCTGGCCTTACCGGATCCAATGGCACAGTACCTAGGTGCGCTCTAAGACCGTTATCCGAACCCAAGTCCGCCAGGGGTTTTTCAGTTATACCAGTAGCATCGACCATCACTTGGTTCAGCCAGGCCTTTTCAGGGGTCGAGCGTCCGAGGTGTGTCCGAGGGAAGATTTGCCTTGCGGGCATGGCTGGCGAGAACCTCCCCGGCCGTGGAGGAAAACGCGTACGGTGGATTGCAAAAACCTACCAGCAGGTTTTTAGGGAGAGCGTCAATCTCGAGGGCGTTCGGAGCTCTCCCGATCTATTGAGCTACGATGCCCCGCCAGGGGTTAGGCTCTCGGGTTACCACTTAAGGTTTCTCCCCTGTCATAAGAAAGACAACCGGTCAAACCAATGCGCAATGTACAATGAGGTGCGAGCTCATATCCTATATATTGCTCAGAGCCGCAACCTCGGTGCGACATACCTAGGTACAGGAATAGGGCGAGAGGTGGATGCGCTCCTTCAGGACGGGTAGGTCGGCAGCCTCTCGGGTATGATCGTTCACCAACGAAAGCTGTACAAAAGGGGTGACTGCGCTCATTGAGGACGGCAGCCTCAACATGACATACCTATCAAAAACTCTCCCATGAGGTGTGTGCGCTCCTTCAGGATGGGAGGTCGGCAGCCTCGGTATGATCATGATGACCGAGACACAGGCCTTGGGTTGGGCCTAGGGTTGAAGCCTTCTGTGCCGCCCGGGTAGTTCCTCCCCAAACCAGCGGGCATGCCTCTATGGGGGGGGCCCTCGGTCTGAAAAGACACGATCCTCACCCGGAACCGTCTGAGGGAAGCGTTGAAGGCCGGTCTGTCTACACAGGTGTCCGCTATCGGCGTCCATGGTGTACGGGTGAGAGCCAGCAGTGGATCGGGTTAGTTCAACACATGCTTGGCCTCACCCCGCCTGGTCACGGAATCACTCATTTCTCGGTTACGTCCCACAAGTAGCGCGCGCGCGTGCTGGGAGCTGACGAGGGCTCTCTCCCCCACGCTGACGGCGCACCCCTGCTGCACCGATGGTGGGCGTCCGGTACCGAGGTGGGCCCCTGACCCTGCCCGGGGGATGGAGCACGCCGAGGTGGCCGCGACGTTAGCTGGTGTCCCTTTCACCACCGCGGTGCAGCTACCTGGTTGATCCTGCCAGTAACATATGCTTGTCTCAAAGATTAAGCCATGCAGGTCTAAGTACACCACGGCCGGTACAGTGAAACTGCGAATGGCTCATTAATCAGTCATGGTTCCTTTGATCGCTCCACACGTTACTCGGATAACTGTGGTAATTCTAGAGCTAATACATGCAAACGAGCGCTGACCCCTCTGGGGGATGCGTGCATTTATCAGATCCAAAACCCATCCGGCGGGGCGCGGGCCCCCCGGCCGCTTTGGTGACTCTAGATAACCTCGGGCCGATCGCGCGCCCCTCCGCGGCGGCGACGTCTCATTCGAATGTCTGCCCTATCAACTTTCGATGGTACTATAGTCGCCTACCATGGTGACCACGGGTAACGGGGAATCAGGTTCGATTCCGGAGAGGGAGCCTGAGAAACGGCTACCACATCCAAGGAAGGCAGCAGGCGCGCAAATTACCCATTCCCGACACGGGGAGGTAGTGACGAAAAATAACGATACAGGTCTCTTTCGAGGCCCTGTAATCGGAATGAGCGTATCCTAAACCCATGGGTGAGGACCCATTGGAGGGCAAGTCTGGTGCCAGCAGCCGCGGTAATTCCAGCTCCAATAGCGTATATTAAAGTTGCTGCAGTTAAAAAGCTCGTAGTTGGATTTCGGGAGTGGGCTGACGGTCCGCCGCGAGGCGAGCCACCGCCTGTCCCAGACCCTGCCTCCCGGTGCCCCTCGGATGCCCTTGGCTGGGTGTCCGGTCGGGGTCCGGAGCGTTTACTTTGAAAAAATTAGAGTGTTCAAAGCGGGCCGCTACTCGCCCGAATACCTGAGCTAGGAATAATGGAATAGGACTCCGGTTCTATTTTGTGGGTTTCCGGAACCAGGGCCATGATTAAGAGGGACGGCCGGGGGCATTCGTATTGCGCCGCTAGAGGTGAAATTCTTGGACCGGCGCAAGACGGACGAAAGCGAAAGCATTTGCCAAGAATGTTTTCATTAATCAAGAACGAAAGTCGGAGGTTCGAAGACGATCAGATACCGTCGTAGTTCCGACCGTAAACTATGCCAACCCGCGATCCGGCGGCGTTATTCCCATGACCCGCCGGGCAGCGTGCGGGAAACCACGAGTCTTTGGGTTCCGGGGGGAGTATGGTTGCAAAGCTGAAACTTAAAGGAATTGACGGAAGGGCACCACCAGGAGTGGAGCCTGCGGCTTAATTTGACTCAACACGGGAAACCTCACCCGGCCCGGACACGGAAAGGATTGACAGATTGATGGCTCTTTCTCGATTCTGTGGGTGGTGGTGCATGGCCGTTCTTAGTTGGTGGAGCGATTTGTCTGGTTAATTCCGATAACGAACGAGACTCCGGCATGCTAACTAGTTATGCGGCCCTCCGTGGTCTGCATCAACTTCTTAGAGGGACAAGTGGCGTTCAGCCACACGAGATGGAGCAATAACAGGTCTGTGATGCCCTTAGATGTCCGGGGCTGCACGCGCGCCACAATGGTTGGCTCAGCATGTGCCTACCCTTCGCCGAGAGGCGCGGGTAATCCGCTGAAACCCAATCGTGATTGGGACTGGGGATTGCAATTATTCCCCCATGAACGAGGAATTCCCAGTAAGCGTGAGTCACAAGCTCGCGTTGATTAAGTCCCTGCCCTTTGTACACACCGCCCGTCGCTACTACCGATCGGATGGTTTAGTGAGGTCCTCGGATCGGCCGCACCGGGACCCCCTCGTGGGCCTTGGTGTAGTGCTGAGAAGTCGATCAAACTTGATCATCTAGAGGAAGTAAAAGTCGTAACAAGGTTTCCGTAGGTGAACCTGCGGAAGGATCATTAACGGGTAGCGCCGCCCGGCGCGCCTCCTCCCAGCCTCTGTGCGTCTCCTCGGGCCTCTGGGGAAAGGGTTGTGCGCTTCGGTACCGGACTGGAGATCATCATATGTTTAACGCCTGAACAGCGATGGCGCAAGCTGGTCTGTTCTCTCCAAACAGCCCCCCATCTCGAGCGCACCTCCTCGGTACTCTCTGGCTCGTGCGAAGCGCTAAAAAACACGGTTACGGCCGGTTTCCACACGCACAATGGCGTGAGTCTGGGCCGCGAGGCCCTCTCTCTCTGTCGGCGTGCGTGGGGTTTTCCACATTCGGTGACCTCAGGCTCACGGCACCACCACGCACCCTACGTCTGTTGCTATAAATCGGGACTGTGCCCGTAAAGGACCAGACCCGCGTTGGGAGGTTCGCAGGAGGCTCACGCCACCTTTGTCTTCCTGGGCTCAGACGTCGTCAAAGCGGTTGCGCGTGTGTGGCCGTTGCCTTCCATTTTTCGTCGGGTGACGGGTACCTACTAGTCTTCGAACCAACCCCATACAGCGCTACGAGTGCTCTCCCTTACCGGAGGCATGGCGGGCGGTGATGGGGAGGGCCACGTGTGGACTCTAGCTCATCAACCCCGCCTCAGGCAGCGCTACGAGTGCTCTCCTGTACTGGAGACATGGCGGACGCTGACTGGGTGGTCCCCCTGGTGGCTTTAGTCTTCACACCCTCCACACCCCCGGTGCTACGCGTGCTCCTCTCCGCAGGGAGGGGGTGGACATGGCGGGCGGCGGGTGAGGAGAGGGGTTCACTGTGTGCTGTAGCTCCCAAGCTCACCTCGGGCAGCGCTACGAGTGCTCCTCCCTTCCTGGGAGCATGGCGGGCGGTGACGAGGTAGGCCTCTGGGTCCTTCAGTATTCACACACCCCTTTCCAACACCCCGTTGCTACGCGTGCTCACCCAGTCCTCCGAGACGGACAGGGCGGGTGCCGAGTGTGGAGGGG